>NC_053170.1:33435245-33677745 GCF_016835505.1 Polypterus senegalus | reverse complement strand
GATTAACGTCATACCCAGGATGAAGCAATTGCAGGGTAAGGGCCTTGCTCAAGGGCCCAACAGAATAGAGTCAATTCTGGCATTTACAGGATCCGAAGTGGCCAACTACCGAATGCTGGTGCAGATCCCTAGCCTCAAAACTAGGTAGCATTTATAAGACAGTTTTATATTTCAGTCACCGTGAGCTTTGATGAAATTTGAGAGATTGTATCCTATTCTCAAAAAATATTTCTATTAATCAAGTGAATTTTGGACCAAAAAGGTATATATCATTTCCTTGTACTTTTTATGTTGCAGTTTGACATCATTTGCTTGAACAGGTTTTTTTTTTTCCCCCCATTTAGAATATACATTTTTAAGAAGTTTATGTGAAAGCTAGCGGTGCTTAGTGTTGACTTTTTTCCTTATACCTGGTGTAGGTTTTGGTTTTTTTTGAAGGTCTAAGAGATGGACTACTTTAATAATTGATGTACACTACCAGTTAACAGTTTTAGAATACTTAAGTTTTTCTTCAAAATTAATCATTTGAAATGCAATCAATGACCTAAAATGGTGAAATGCTGCCAGACATTTCAATTTTAAGTTTCAGTTAGCAAAGAAAATGAAAAAAGGAAATATCAGAATATTAGAAATGGGCCTTCATCATGGAACAAAATAATATATTACAGATGTTCTGCAACAATTAAATAAAAAATGGCAAATCCTACTGCTGTATATGCTACTGGTCAAACACCTTAGTGTTTTTATCTTAAATGTTACATGAAATTAAGGTGTAGGACAAATAAAAATTAGCAATCATTAAGTGTTAAAAAAATTATTTTAATTTTTGATTGATCAAAGTGGCTACCTTTGCTGATATAACAGCCAGTTTGCAAGGCTTAATTTACTTTAATTGCTGCACAACACCTGTAGATTGTAACCTATTAGTTGTTCCCTGAAGAATGCCCATTTGAAATTTTCTGAAATTTCCTTTTTTCACTTTTTGCTAACCTAAACTTTAAATTTAAAACTCCGTTAGTTTATTGCTTATCTTTTCACAATTTTAGGTCATTTATTGCATTTCAACTAATTAAATTTGAAGAAAATGCAGGCTTTGACACTCTGATCATGCTTTTTAAAAGAAACAAAATATACTACTGGTGACATTCTTTAGTTTTCCAGTTAGATTATTGCTGGCTTATGCTTGATTTTTACTTGTTAATTTTTTTAGATTTGGAGCATGGTGTAAACATGGCAGTTATCGTAAGAATTATTTAATTTTTTGGGGTCTGTCATGTCAGTTTTTTAGTATTGCTCAAATTAACAAGGTCACGTTTGTAGGAGTGCTTGGGTAAAACAGGTCAAGATGTATCGCTCACCTGTCAGTATGGAAATAATATAATGCAGAATAAGATTTTATGTTGGCAGAAACAACCTAAGGATTTTGTACCCGATCTTAAGATTGACTCGACGAGTGTTTAGCTTTGTAAGACTTACTATTTTTTTAAATGTCTGATTTTCATTAGGTGGCTGTTACATCTGCAAAAAGACATGATTTCACTATGTGTGTGATTTTTTCAGGGATTCACAAGTAAAGCAACACAACTTCTGTCTCCTAATTTAAGTTTCTTCTGTTGTTGCCCCAGACTATATAAAGCGATACAGTTCTGGAGACCCCACAGAGAAATTAAAGAGCCTTTTAGAGTAGATTCCAAGAATTAACACAAGCAGACAAGCCAAAGACCTCTTAAGGATCAGGCCTCAAGAAAAGAGAAAGGGAAAGTTTGAAAATAAAGAGAATTTAAAGCTTGAAGAGACAAAGAGGAAAATGAAACCAAAATGGGAGCCAAGGCTTCAAATTGTCTGCAAAAGAGAAAAAAAGATTATCAGTCAAGCCGCAAACCAAGTTCTTCTGGAAAGCGTTTTAAAGAGTTAAAGGTCAAGATGAAGTTGAAAGTCAAGCATGTTTAAGGTAACAAGCCTAATTTTGTATCCTACAAATACATTGGATTTTTTTCGCACGTTAGTTTTTTTTTTGTTTTTTTTTTTTTAAGTACATAAGCCTTTATTAGTATTCTTGGATTTTTTTAAGTTGCATTTTTTTTTCTCCCGAGTATTCTTCATCCATATTTTTGTTCTACCCTCCCCTCTTGAAAACATTAACAAAAAAGGTCATCTCATCTACAAATTTCTTTCATCCTCTTTTCGTATCTTATTTGCTATATTCTTAAATCGTCAAGATTATTTAACTTTATTTTAAATGTAACGTGAATTCTCCCACACATTTTAGATTTAGCTTATATTAGCATTTTTTATCAAGCTGTTTTCCTTTCAAGATCATGTATAAAAGCCTTAACAGCTCAGCATATTTGAAGATGTTCGGGATGCAGAAGATGCACTTCATAACTTGGACAGGAAGTGGGTCTGTGGTCGTCAAATTGAGATCCAGTTTGCACAAGGTGATAGAAAGAGTAAGTATTGACTTTGGGGAGCTTGATGTGTTTCTGTTTGTTTTGTCACCAGTTTTTGGGGTCAAATGTTACTGGACCTGGCACTGATCCAATTTACAGTATCGGTGTTGAACCAATGCTGGCAAAAATGCTAGTTTGAACATTCTGTTGGTTAAGGAGGGGAAGAATATGAATAAGTTGAATAAAAGCATTAGTTTTATAACATTTTTTTTTCTTCTGGTAGGGTAGTAGAGTATTTATTTAGTTTGAGCCTGGTATGTTTTAAATCATTCCTCTCTATTTAGTGTTATAAAATAAATTGAAAGGTACGTTGTCCTTGTTAATCCATTCTGTGCACTGTTGCATTTAACTCTTTGAGGGCTGAATATTTTTGCAAAAAAAAGTTTTTTAAAAGCAATGGTTTCACACAGAAATCAAGATTAAACATCTGTTGCTGCATGCTGTGGCTGCCAGTTTGACAAGAATGTGCGGCAGGCTTGCTGCCAAGCTGTCTTCATGTGGCTGAGGCATTGCAATCTAGGTTCTACCTCTAATTAAGTGGCAGTCCTCCCTCGCGAACATTGTCGTAGGCGTATCAGCTACCTGAACCCATTCAGCACCATGATTGGCTGAGGACCAGTCAATTGAAGCTGGAACCTCACATTTGTTTTCGATCACTTGTATCAAAATTGGAGTCCGACAAGTCATAGTCCAGTTCAGAGATAATAGTCAAAACGTCGTCCACGCAGTAGTTTGCTTTATGCAACCACTTAGATCTCTCATCAGCTGTCAATGCCATTTTTGCTGTTGTTTGCACCTTGCTACTCACACAAGCGCAAGAAATCTCGGTCAAACCAATGAAGCTCTCTTCCCTTCAAGCAACGAGAGTCCAACTAAAACATAACAGTTGGTTTTGTCACAATTTTACAGTCGATTACCATTGTCGGCTCCTCCTTTTGACAAAAGTCGACATCAGCCCCGAAAGAGTTAAGGGACTAGACCAGTGATGGCGAACCATTTAGAAACCAAGTGCCCAAACTGCAATCCAAAACCCACTTATTTATCGCAAAGTGCCAACATGGCAATGTAACCTGAATACCACCTAAAACTGAACACCAGCATAACCAAGGAGCTGGTGGTGGATTTTATTAGGCCCAGGCCCCTCATGGACCCCGTGATCATCAGAGTTGAGTGTGTGCAGAGGGTACAGACCTATAAATACCTGGGAGTGCAGCTGGATGGTAAATTGGACTGGACTGCCAATACTGATGCTCTGTCTGTCTATCTACTGAGCTTTTAGTTTAGAAAAGCAACTCATACATTAACATCTTTTGTCTTAAAAGAAAAACATAATAACAGAGCTTTCAATGATACAAACAACTTTTTGTTGAAAGGTAAAAGTTTGCATTCGGTATGCTTTTGAACAATTAATGTGCTTTTTGCTGTTGTATGCATGCTGATAATTTGTCTATCCTTGGCTCATACTTTGTAAGTTTGAGAGCAACACATGCAGCACTCAGGTCATCTGTTAGTCTGTTTCTGGTGTCAGATTTGATTTAATTCAAAGCTGAAAACAGCTGCGCACAAGCATAAGCTGTTCCAAACAAAGTAAGGAAAGCAATCTCAAGTGCCTTCATTGATTTAAGATTATTTGGCAGAGAATTCCACACTTTAAGGATTTCATTTTCATAACTAACTGTGCTGTCCTTTGTCATCCCTTCGATCCTCTCAAGTGTTTCACGCAGGTCTTCCCTATTAAGCTCCGCCAACCCCCCACCCCCCCGCTTCTATTATATATTACGGGGTCGTGGATCAGGTGTGGCGATTAGCAACTCCCGGCAATAATTACAGATGCGGACGACTCCTCACCTGTGCGCTTAAGCGAGGACTGCCCGCGTCACAAAGCTCCCGGAAACCGCTCCGGCCACTCTACCATAACCCTTTGCGCGAGTGCGGCAATTATCTGTTAAAACTGGCCTTTTCAATTTTGAGCTGTGGACCCGCTATACCACATCCCCTCCAACCCCACCACGGGAATCACAGACTCAAAAGGCTGCAGACCGTGCCGCACCCTCAAGCAGCATGTGTGTCGCCCGCCTTACCCCAGACAGGAGAGGAAGGAAGCGCTCCCATTGGGCTGTTGGGCAGAGGGGCGGGTGATGTGAGAAAAGTCCTCCGGAGCGAGTGAAGAGGGGGAGCGGTGAGGGGAGCAGCCCGGCCCCGCATTTCTCTGGCTTTATAGTAACGAACTCTGTGCTCGGGCGACGGCACATGTGCCCACTGAGAGGGCTCTGAGTGCCCCCTTTGGCACGCGTGCCATAGGTTCGCCACCACTGGATTAGACGGTGCATAATGGGTCAGCAAGAAACATTTCAACTTTTAATTAAGAATTTGTATAATGTCTCAGACTCATTTGGTTAAAACAGTTTTTGACTATCACAGCATACCACAGCAGCACTGGGTAAGGTTTACCTGTTGGAGTAGGTTAAAACATTAAAATTATATGTGTTGGCTTATGTGTTACTTCCAATATGAAGTAGTATTTTTATTTATTTATTTTTTTTATAGCTCCTGGTCAAATGAAGTCAAAAGAAAGACGATCACCTCGTAATTTTACTCGCTATAATGACTACGACAGAGATAATAGACGCAGAAGGTCTCGTAGTAGAAGCTATGAACGGAGACGGTCAAGGAGCCACTCTTTAGAAAGGCGACCAAGGAGGTCTGACAATTTCAGAAGGTGATATGTTTTCTTCCTGTTCTTTGCTTTTCCATAAAATATGTTCTAAAACTGTTTGCAAAGTAAACTATAAAATACATCTTTGATTCTGTATAGTATTACACAGTTTATTATTAAAGCGTGCCTGAGCGTAGCAATAATACCATGCATGTATTTTTCCATACAAACAGATGTAAACCTACTTTTAAACCACCCCCTGTATTTATCTCTTTAGAAATGGTTTAACCATTTGGGAATTTATCCTCCCAAAAAACAAATAAAAACAAAAGGCCACAGCGTTGGACAAAAATAATAAAAAAAACAGTAATGCAACCTAGTAATGCAATCTTACTGTGTTATTAATGCAACCTTTTTGCAAACTAAAGCCTAGGGTTGGATAACACCGTCCAAAATGATTAATTTTCCACATGATTCCATATAGATATTTGTTCATTTCCTGATGTTCAATGTTAAGTTTGAAAAGTAATTTTGAACTGTGAAGAAGCCAGAAGACTACTATTATGATGATATTTAGCACTATAACTTGTCAGAACTGAACATTAGTGAGTATAAATAAAATGAGTAAAACAAACAAAAACCGCTTTTTAAAGCCTTTTGGCAGTTGGTTGAACAGCCAACCGTTATACTGTATAAAAGTAAACCTATTAAATTAATCTCAGTCAACTAAAACAGGAGTTAGTGAATAATTCCAGTGTAAGCAATAAAAGAGATACACTATGTAAGACTCATAATGAGATTTATTTTTTCATTTCCAAGTTTTTTTTTTTTTTTTTGCTAGAAGTCCAAGTATCTCGGCTGTCTTTGGATTTGGAATGCACTGTGGCAGGGTACAACAATGTTGTCATGTACTCAGTATGCTATTTAAGTTAAAAACTGGTCAGGCAATTGCACAGTCACTCTGCTAAAGAATGAATTGCAGATATTCAACTGGGAGTTGAAGATGCAGTCACAAATAGTTAATTTCTGAAATAATAATTTTGGATGATAGTGACATTTATTTCAATATGTAGTAAATAATGTTATATATACTCTACAGTAGAGAGATGAAAATGCAATGCAAGAGAATGCATAAGATCAGAAGGATTCACCAAGCCTTGCATGCAGTCAGTCCACTTCACAATTATTGGCACTACTGGTACAAATGAGTTTATATAAAAAAAAAAATCACCTTTTGGTGAATTACCTTAACTTAGACTGAAAAAAATGATAGTAATTCCAGCATTTAACTGAAGTAAATTTATTCTAAGAAAAAACAATTCCTCATCAAGAAGTAATTCTTTTTAACAAAACCACACGTGTCACAATTGTTGGCACCTCCATGGGATTAATAAAGTTTATTTACTGTACTCTTAATACTTTCTACAATCTCTTTGTCAGTAAAATAGTACTGGGTCTTCTCTTATAATATCTTATAGAAGTCTGCTATTTTGAAAGCAGTATCCTTTGATAAAACATTGGCAGTAGAATGGGGTCATTCCAAAGAGCTCAGTAACTTTAAACATGGAACTGTCGGCATTGCTACAGGACAGTATGTGATTTTTCTGTTTCTGCTAGACTTGCCTTATTAAAAGTAAGTGCTATCATTGTGCAATAACTGTGTATTGGGGGTGGTATTGGATCTGTCCTAAAATTTAGATTTTGGCATTGATACCAGCTCCTGGACCTCAGAACCGGTACCAAGACGGTTCAGAAGCAAATAACGGAGAGCTACCAATACTCAAGACACCCCCCGAAAACGCATACACACACCCACGTTAAAGCTGCTTCAGTCCCCAAGCCCAAATGAATGTGCCCCTTGGTGCTCCGGCACACACTTGTACTTGTACGCTGTACTTCTTGCATCGATAGGAGTAGTGTTCTTTTCCATTAATATATATTCATAGAGATGGGACTGGGCCCCCCTTGGAATTCCGATCTTGCTTTTAAATGACAGAATAAAGTGCTTGAAAATTACTATTTATGCCCAGTACCAAAATTAATGAAACGCTGGTTCCATGCTATTTTGAAAATTTGTTTTTGGTACCTTTTCAGTACAGAAGTACCATGCAATCCTCATTAGGAGCTTCATGAAATGGGTCCTCATAGCTGAGCAGCTGCATACAATCCTAACATCATTCTGTGCAATAAGTGTCAGCTGGAGTGGGGTAAAGAATGCTGCCATTGGTGCAGTGAGAATGTGTCATCTAGAATAACTAATCACTCTTCACTTTCTGGTAGTCTGATGGTTGAATCTGGGCTTGGCGAATGCGAGAACACTACCTTTTGGACTGAGTAGTGCCTAATGTAAAGTTTGGTCGGTGAGGGTTAATGGTGTAGGGCGGTCCTTCTTTGTTTGTGCTATGCCCATTGTTTCCAGTGAAGAGTAATGTTAATGCCAATGCATACAAATACATTTTAGAAAATGTTATGCTATCTTTCTGGCATCAGTTTGGGGAGGGCCTTTTTTTGTTTCAGCCACTGTTAATTTTGACAATACCTTTTGATTTAGTTTTAGTCTAGACTAAATTGCATTTAAGTATTGTTAGTTTTAGTCTAGTTTTATTTAAAAAAAAAAAAAAACTAAATTGGTTTTAGTCGACTAAAAGTAAATGTCAAACTGCCAAAATCAGCTATCTTGTTGAACATATGAATATGCATAGAATATTTTCTTTCTCCAGCAACTGGAGATTGCTGCTTTAGTAAATTACAAAATAATTTAGGATATTTACATTTAAACAAGCCCATAAAAGCTTTTACTTTCTGGTTTATCAGAGACTCCTTTTGTTAGGTTTGTAATATTTGCTATTGTAAGATTTATATTTACATCATTAGTGTGTTTAAAATATGTTTTTTACATTAAGATGATCCACTGTGGTGACCCCTATTGTGAGCAGACGAAAGAAGAATCCAGTGTTTTAGAACTCTGGTAAAAGAGTCTTTG
Organism: Polypterus senegalus; assembly: GCF_016835505.1. NCBI lineage: Eukaryota > Metazoa > Chordata > Cladistia > Polypteriformes > Polypteridae > Polypterus > Polypterus senegalus. The sequence continues at coordinate 33,669,656 of NC_053170.1, read as the reverse complement.
CTGTGATGTTTTCAAATTGTCTAACATGAGTAATCAGATTTATTGTTGCTTACCTTGAGTGCAAATTCATAATTATAAGTTACCTGTAATCAAATAATTATAACTGAGGGACTTCATTATATTCACTGATGTACGTGCCATTCTAACATCTTATATAAGTTTTATCGATGATGTAGTCAAGCCAAATAGCCACCTCGTTTGTAACTTGCCTCCATTTTTAATTGCTATGACTGTTGTTGTTACTGCCACTGTGCCCATTAAGTGTAAGTGGAGATGGTGTCAGCCACAACTGTGAACTGTATCCACTAGTTATGAAATGGATGGATGCACTAATGAATATGTTTAGATGTGCTCATAGCAATCGATGAACGAATGCAAAGCGTCTGTTCCTTTATTGGGACTGTGTTGGTCATTGTAGTAAAAGTGATTAAACACCCTGTCATTTTATCTGCTTTAATGAATGCGTGACACTACAAGCTAAATAGGTACAACTCGTATCTGAGGCTGAGCACATCTGATTATGCTCCCAAAGCTCACAAATTAATTTAACTCATAAAGGGATAAAATGGCAATAACAAAATCCTGTGTGTGTCTCAGTGTTTGCTTTTGTAGTGGAGAGGAGTGGAACAGGATTCTGGTTGACATGATGATTTCCTAATGGTGCCCCAATTAGTGTTATCCAATTACAGGTGTCCATAAAAGTTTTTAAAACTGCACTGTTGCATTCATACTCGTTATTTGTAGGCGATCTGTGTAGCAGATGTGCAAAGTGCTTCACATCACACATTGTCCAGTTTGTAGCATTTTAGTTTTGTTTAGTTTTTGTCAACAATGATTTTAAAAGCATTTGTCTAATTTTTTGCCACGAAAGGTACATTTTTATTTAGATTTTGTTCCATTTTTGTCACAGAAAAAATGTCATTGACAAGTATTTTTTGTTTTAGTTTTTATAAACAAAATTAACTCTGGTTCCATCATTAGTAAGCTTGTGCACAAAGCCATTGGTGTACAGGAACTTGAGAGGCCTGCACAGAGCCCAGGCCTCAATCCCAGCATCAATACCTGACCTCCCTAATGTGTTTTTGGAAGAATGGGCACAAACTCTCACAGGTACACTCAAAAAATATTGTGGAAAGACTTCTGAGAGGTGTGAACTGGGGGTTGTGCCAGAGGCACTGGTTTTGGAATGGACTACAAGCTCCTATAGATGTGATGGTCTTCATACTTTTGTCTATAATAGTGTGTGTAAAATAGTAAGCCGCAAGTAAGCAACTTTACTCTTGTGCTTTTATAAAAGAATAAACCTAAAAAGATATTAAACAAAATAAGAAGTATGGATTTTGAAAGCATTTTACTGAAATTATGCAGCACTTGATTAGTATTTACATATATTTGCCCCAACTAAAATTTCTAAGGTCTTTTCAACCTGCCCTAATACTTTACTCAGTTTTGGATGAATGTTTTACAGTATCTGCTGTCCTGTAGTGTTGGATCATTGCTAAAATTTGGATTTTGCTATCAATACCAGTTTTCGGACCTTTTTACTGGTTCCAAAGCAGTTCAAAAGCAAGTAATGGATAACTCCAAAGCCTTACTCCAGCCTCCCTGGTGCACTACACTACGAACCACTTCTCTCTTGATAACCGTGAATCACTGGTTGTGCTGAAGCAGTGGGAGTGGGTGGTGGTTCTCCTTGAAGTCCCGGTAGTGTCAAAGTGGGGGAGGGACTTGTGGGTTCTAGGTCCAGGTCCCACGTGAAGTTTTGATCACGTGTCGAAGCCTATGGTTTTGTGAAGTTAATAAAACAAACTTCATTCCACATCTACACTAGCAAAGGTCAGGAGTATGGAGAGGAAAGCTGATGTTCGCTTTCAGTACCAAATATCCTGAACTGCTGGTACAAACAAGTTTTACATTTTTTTGGTACTTTTCCAGTGCTGGTGTACTGCATAACCCGGAAAAAATTATCCAGCACACAATTATTTTTATCAAGGAGCTGAAAGCGTTTGATAATTATCATAGCAACCAGTTATAGTAGAACCTAAAATGTCCCATGTGATTTAAATTTTACATATAAATTTAGTGCTCAAGTAAATTACCTGAGCATCAGTGGAAGAATTTAACAGGTGAATTGTACAGGATTTCCCTGAGTAACTGTTCATTTGACAAAAAACTGACTTTCAAATGCGCAACACATTATTGGACAAGGGCATTATTTCTAGTACAACAGGACTTCATAACCAAAGAAGAACCCATCTTTTAATCTTGTAACTAAAATAAAAATAAAATCAAAAGTTTATCAAAAAGAACTTTTACACTTTACGTTCTTATTGATTTGTCTATTTAACATGTAATTATACAGTAAAACAATAGAACAGCTACTAGCTCATGTTAAACACATGTAGATGTAACTTTAATCTATTAATCATTGCTTTTCAGATCACGCAGTAGGTCCTATGGGAAGCGCAGGAGAAGCAGAAGTCATGAAAATGAAAGGTGAGACTATCACTTGTATAAAATTGTAATGACACACTTTTCTTGGGGATGGGTAGTCAGTTCCACAAATTGTAAAGTTTGCAGTATTCTTTTTTTCTTTGAAATACATTTTAAAATTTGTTTGGTATAGCTACAGGTTTATTATGATTCATTATGGCTTTTTTTTCTGCCAGGTACAGGCGTCGCAATCCCTCATTCAGCAAATCAAAGTCTAGGTCTAAATCTAATTCTCGATCAAGATCAAAACCCAACAAGGATTCCAAAGCCAGGTCAAGGTCCAAGTCTGTGTCACCACCAATGGAGGATTTCCGTGTATCATCAAAATCACGATCACGGTCTAAATCTCTCAAAGGTTCCAGAATGCGGTCTCCATCAGGATCACGGTCGAGATCTCAGTCAAGATCTCGTTCCAGGTCACGGTCATGGGCTGGGCGTAAATCGGGTGGTCATTAGCTTTGTCTTTTGAGTATTGTCAGGTGCATGAGTGTTTTTGTTTTTCATTTTCCCTGAAACAGCCTTGAGATGGAGCATTTAGGTGTCTGTGATTTGATTTCCAATGTGTTTTTTTTTTTTTTAAATCAATGTTAAACTCTTGCCATATGCTGGTGAAGTATTAAACTAACATTTATATTTTGAGACTTATCTTGTGCTTTGTCTTCAGATATCCAGTACCAATGTAATATAGAACGTTTACAAACAAGGTTCAATATTTTGGGTTTGTTAAATTTATATTATCCTTGTCTTGTAGCTTGAGTATCAGTCCTATTTGCTTTGCTGATAATCACCTGAGCAATTTTGTGTATGTTTTTTTTTTTTTTTATTCCTCATAAAAACTATAAACAAGTGTCTTCCAGTGAAATATACAGACAACATTTGTGGTCACAAGTTATGAATTTTTTTTCTCCTTTTTTTTTTTACTTGATATTTTGTAAATAGATCTGGAGTGGTGGTACATTGTTTTCTTTATTTTAATAAATTTGTATGCTTTTCTTTAAATAAAACGTGTAGCAGACAGTTACTACTTTCTCCTTTGTAAACTTGCACAGCAGAGGTCACTAAGGAAATTATGTATTTTTAAAAATGTAAAAAGTTTTGATAGCTTGCATTAAATGGAAAGCATGCCACCCTTTAAAACTAATAACAAACGGATGGTAATGCATTCTGTTAAAGTGTATGTGTGTGTGTGTGTGTATGTATATATATATATATATATATATATATATATATATATATATATATATATATATATATATATATATATATATATAAAAACTGGTACGTTCTTATTTTTACACTCTTTTAGTAACAGATTCCTTGCTGTGAGTTCAAGTGGATTGTGTTTTTTGTCTTGATGTGCAAGTGCTTCACATTGGTAGGTTCTGTGTCAGTACAGTCTTTCATTAGAAAGGCATTTTTCAAACGGGCACAGTCTTCATTGAAAGACTGAAGTATCTTAAATAGATAACTTGCCCAGTTGTACCTATTTTGAGAAAGTTTCATATAAAAAGTATTCAGTAAGATTTTGGGTAACTTTTGATAAAGGTTAAGATCATTTGAATCTTTGACTACCAAAGACTGAAATTAAATTTGTTTAGAGATGATCTTAAAGTTGTCTGTCTCGATACAGGTCTTTTTTTTTTTAGCATGTAAATAAAGTACTACTAGTGGTTACTACTTTTTTGGTGTTTTTATTTCATGGACATCAGGGAGACAAATAGTTACTTTAAACTATCTTGAAGTTGATTATTCTACATAATGCTGTCTAGAATGTGTCATATGACTGTTTGAAAATCTCCTTCCCTGGTTTTTATTCCATCAGCTTAAGCACAGTAACCAACATTGTCCTATGCTGTTACATACAATTTGGATCCTCTGCTGGAATACATGTGTTTATATGCACTGTTTGTCTGTAAATGTCAGCTTAGTTAGAACCTGACAGCAGTGCGTGAGTGATTCTTTAGAGCTTGACTTACAGTAGGTTGAATGTTAAAACAGGTACTGCAGTAAAGTGGCAGTTTTTAATTTAATCTGCAACCATGTGAAATACCTACTATATGGTCTTATCCTTTGTTTTACTAAGGTTCAATTTTTTTTAAAACACCTTCTTAATCTTTGTGGTTTACATTAACTAGAACAATGCATTTTAGCAGTCTAGCTATACTTTTTGGTATGACAGTATTTCTATGCCCTGCATGCTGCATTGGTTTATTGTATATAAGGGTTAAAACACAAGTTACTTTAGTCCTGCATCTGATACCTTTCACCTGTAGTGTGTTAGGGTGCTTTCACACCTACAGCACTTGGTTCGGTTCGTTTGCGTTGATGTGAATGCGCACCAAATCAATCGATCCGAGACCTATCTGAAGGGGTGGTCTCGGACCACTTTATCCGCTCTACTTTGGTACGGTTCGTCTGGTGTGAAAGCAACCAAACCAAATCTGACAAAATGGTATAGTTTAATCCACTTTGGGTATAAGAGATACGGGGTTGTGGGTAAAATTCTTTTCACTTCCTGTTGACTCCATTAAATTTTTCAAGCTATCGACTCGCGATGAAATCAAACCGCGGAGAAACGTGGAGTGCCGAAGAAATTAAGTGCCTCATAGATATGGTCGGATGAGCATATCCAAAAGCAACTGTCCACGACACATAACAGCTGCATTTACGTGCTGTTAAGTAAGCAGCTAAGGGAGAAAGGCTATCCTGGGACAGTTGAACAATGCCGTATTAAGACAAAAAAACTTCGGGCGAAGTATATAGAAGTGCGTGATGCACTTAGCAAGACGGGAAGTTCTGGGAAAGAGACAAGTTTCCCTGGTGCCGATGGGCTTCGTGGTCTATTTTGGTTCGTTTAGAACTTGGCATATGTGAAAGCAAACCGTACCCACGTCTGTTTACTACATTGTAACATTTTTCTGACTGTTGCGGACTAAAGCAATCGAACTATAGATGTGAAAGCACCCTTAATCATGTGCTGTGTTGCAAATAAACACCTTGGATAGAACTCTGAAGTGAGACTGTAGTTTATACTGATGGACTAACACATTATACATTGTTTTCTAGCTACCTAGCAACACAGCACAAGTGACAATTAGTGCTATGGTTTGTGGGTAACTGGTGGGAAATCTGAAAGCAGTGAGAGATGGAAGGGTAGTGCCTTTTTTTCCTAAAACACCTGAAGTGACAAAAGCTTTGATTTTATTTACACACTATATATATATATATATATATATATATATATATATATATATATGAATGATACACTGTGTGTATATATAGGTATACTGTATAGATGTCTTATTGGATAGAGAGATAAAATATACATGCATTTTATTCAATTTCATCATGCTGTCTACTAGACCGGTTTAAAAACGTGTAATAAAGATGTAGACATATACAATATAATTTGTGCTATTACAATCTCTTACAAATTTAAATCATTGCTATGAGAAAAACGATATTAAATGCAATAGTGAATCTTAACATTTTTAATGATAATCATACAAGTTGCTGCCACTTCAGACCGCACTTTGTTGAATGACTTATAATTGGATGCTCACATTTATTTAGGATTAGGTAGGTTAAATACTGATGACCTATTTTTACTTAAACACTGAGTTTATTAGCTTTGCTACAGCATTAGCATACAATAAATATGAAGCAAAAGATTGATAGATTACTAGTATATGTCAAAATAATTTGACTTGGATCCAGTGTACTCAACATTGATTTTACCAAAGCTATTAAATATTAAATGCATGTAAATTACTGGAATAAAACCAAATGAGTTTTTTTTTTTTTTTGCTAAGCATTTCTAGAAAGGCATTTTAAAAAAAAACTGGTGTACCCTTCAATGTTTTAAATAAGTTGGCACACAATTTTAAACTGTGGAGAAAGACTTGAGAAACAATCCAATAAAACTGCCTCAAGCAGAGTTACACAAATAGGCCACTGAGCAGGTTTTGGAAGGAAGTTTTAATCCCTTTTACATACAAGACAGGTATCAGATTATTCAAATGTAAGATGTTGGCAAGAAAAGTACAGCAACCAAGTCAAATACGTTTAAGTTGTTAGAAGCAACTATGAAAGAGAATATACATATTGTAAAATATAAACTTCCCATTGCTTTTGGTGATCTCTTGAGATACCCAAAACATTTTGGATGAAAATGTTTTCATCATAGGTTGGGAGCATGCAATGCACTCAATGAACCACCCAGGTTGGGACCAAGATAGGTTCATTAACCTATTTTATGCAGCAGTTATGACAAAAAAATAAATTCCCAATTTCTGTAGCATTGACATGCACTTGCTAAAGCCTTCCCCGTCATCTATAATAATTCTGACACCTTTCCTGGCCGCCAGCTGGACCTGAGCTGATGATCCCTTGGATCATACTGTAATAAAACAGCATGACGGCCTATTCACTTTGAACAATCTCGGGTTTGTGAAGGAGGAACGGAGGCGGATTGCAATCAAAGTTAAATGGTTACAAAGTACAGAAGCAACAATATTGATGTTTACTCATAGATGGTTATATCCTGTAATTCTCTCAGACCCAAAAGTAGTGAAGTACTGTAAACAATGAACAGCATGATAAAATATTCGAGTGGGAGTAGAGTTTTCGGAATGCACTCAATTCACAAACACATCTCAATTGCTACCCTCATAAAACAGACAGAAAATGGTGAGGTAACTTATAGAATCATGTACCTGAATTATTTTTGTATCTATACACAGACACATTGATAAATACAAAGATGTCTTGGATGCTTATTGAGCATTTTTCTGGCATTATTCATACATTGTGCTTCCACTTTCCTGGAATTCTCTATTTGGATTACAGAGAAAATCTATATGATTAACCTACACCATTTACTTTAACACAACGGTTTCCACCGTATTACAGATGTGTCCTACCACCAGTGCCCTCTATATACCTAATACAGTTAAATTATTTGTGTGCAATCCAGCACTGCTTAAACAGGAAACAAGTTTTCTGATTAGCCAAACAAAAAATATGTAAATAAAGCTTTGGTTTGAAAGTGAACTAAGCACAGGGACTGGATCTGCTACTCGCTTGATTACAACCATCATTATCCCCAGCCATATCAGAGCTTTTCCGGAGGACAACAGGTCATGCCAATACAAAGCAACAGGTAAAGTATATTTAAGACTTGATACTTTTTACTAATTGTTTTGTTTGTATAATTTCCAAAGCTTACAGACTTGCAATAAATAAATAAATACCATCTCTGGACAGCAACAAAGTTTTCATTATTTCTCCCCAAACCACAAGCATTCTGATTTTTTTCCCCCTAGTATCCCTCCATGCTGAATGACAGGAGACTAGAATGTGGTTGTTCTGTTCTGACAATAACTACAGCATTTAACCTGCAAGTCCACATTTTAAGTGTTGGGTTCTTTCCTCCTTGTGTTACAGCATTCATACTAAATTGTAACAAAAAAAAAGTGATCCATCACATCCTTTCTATCACTTCTACCTAGGCCATGAAAAGCAGCAGCCTTTTTTCTTAATCTTTAACCTGGAAAAAACTGAAATGCAACTTCTCAAATGCCTTGTTTTAGCTTATATGATCTCAGAATTAGCTATTTTGATTTTTTTTGTATAGATACATATCTTTACACTGGTTATTGAACAATTTTCTAAAAAAAAAAAAAAAGTAAAAAAAACCTGTACTTTAAGGTATAATAGCCTTAATCCACTTAAAAATGAAAGTGCCTAGTGAGATGCCACACAAGAGCTGTATGGAGACCTGCAGATATTTTAAATGCATACATAAACGGTTTTCAAAGACACTCCTCACAATCTCATCTCACCATAGGACCTCATGCTTTATGATAAATATACTCTTCATTTAATAATGAATTTAACAGGTTCTAAACAATTCAGATCCACATTTTAGGTTTTACCGTCAGCTACACATTGGACCATCCATTTTTAGATAAATCGTATAACCTAATACATACACCAAAAACAAGACAACCAATATATATGGGGAAAAAATGCTTTTGGAGACCAAAAAAAAAAGGCAGGAGTCATGGGGTGGGGGGGGGAATTAATTTTTTATTTGCCAATATTAAATTTTTAAGTCCAATTTACATTAAGTGGGACACCAAGTTACACTGTGACAATTAAGAATTCAATTTAAAAAGCCAGATAATAAAAATGTTACACAAATGCTACATTTTAAATTGCACATATTTTGAGTGTATGAATGAAAAGGAACCCTGAATATCATTTTGCATTTACTGAAATGGGAATAAGTTTAAAATAAACTCTTTTCCATATCATACAAACAAAAGTAATTTAGTAATGCAGCCATTTTTTTTTTTTTAAATAAAAGAATCATTGAGCACTGAACAATACAAGCCATTTTACAAAAACAAATTTAGACATAATGTGCAAGATCATTGAATACACTTAAACAGTGCATGGGGCAAAGACACATCTGTGCTTATTACATTTTTCTTTTTTTTTTCCTTTTTTTTTAAATAAAAATATTTTACTAAGTCATGTTCTCATAGCAATTTTTACATTCAGTGTTCTTACCAAAAATACATTATCCAGCAGGTCCTTTATCCTGCAAAATATACATATGCTACATGTTTTTACATTTATTTACATGGTTCTTGCTTGACATGGGCTGTGCATATCTTCCACTTTGAGAAACAAATCACTGGCTAAATTCATTCGGTATACAGGGCTCAAAATTAGTATGGTTGAGAACGCGGTCAGACACATTTAATAAATCTGATTGTATAACATAATTATGAAGTGCAAAATACCACCATGTAAAGAAGATAATTACCTTATGGCACTTATGTTTACTAACTTTAACCATCAGTCTGATATTCTCAGTGTAAAGTGTCCTGGTGCATACAGTTAAATATACAAGTCACAGTTTTATTAAAAGAAGCACCACTTCACATTGTCACCGGGCCTGCATACTGCAAATTTAAAATGTTCAGAAAAACATGGTGTTAACTGTTGCTTTGCAATGTCTGAAGTATAGGACATGACTAGCACTGGAGTGCAGTTTTTATTAAAAAAAAAAAAGGGCCAGGACATTATATCAATATTTTTGAACACTTAAAAATGCAAATTTCGAGCCCTGTATCTCATAATTTACATATATTCCACATTTTAGGCTTGAACTTTAAGCAAAGACTTTAGCTGGAAGGTTAAGATTTCTCTGTGATCACAAGGCGCCACGGGTATAGATACCCAATGACTTGGTGGCTTAGGAAGAACACTTGGTGAGGGTGGCTCACTAAATTTGGCTCCAGCATAATTCTGATGACACGGAGATTTCAAGAGTGCATCAAAATGGGATAGAGCACTATCCCAATTCGGGTTATAAGTGGCAAATTCAATGTTACTGCTGCTTTCTATTTGCACGGCCTGCCGTGCACTAGCAATCAGCGGATACCAGCTTTGGCCCTTATCACCCTTTTTAGGATGAGGTGTTCTCCCCGAAGAAATATTTGCATCTCTATTCCTTTGTCTAGTGCCATGACACTGTGTCTTTTTCCTCTGAGCACCATGTGCAGGATGGGAAACTGGAATGTTGTACCTCTCACCTCCTCCCATTTTCACCTAACAGCGTCACCTAAAACAAATGAAGGATTACTAAATTTTTGTTTTTCCAAGTTAAAACACGACACATTGGAGAGAAAAAAACATCCCAGACAACAAATATAGTAAAGGACCCCCCCACCCAAGTTACCTCAATTATACCTTTCATCTTACCACAAACATTAAATTTAACATTTGCAGATTCACCCTTGTAATTGTTTTGTTAACCCACCCAGTGTATTAACAAAGGAAAGCACTATATGGCCAAGTACAACTCTGTCAAAAAATGTATATTCTAACTACACACACACACACACCTGAATATGCACGTGCAACATATGCCAAGAATTTGTGTACTCCTCAAAAATGTACAGAAATTATGCATGTAAACTGTATCAAGCTACCAAAACTCCACTTCACCCTGTATGATAGTTAATTTGAAATGCATTAGCACCAATGGTGAAAAACTGATGCTTTAAAACAAGTATGATAGAGAGAGAGATTATCTATCTCTATATATATCTCTATATCTCTATATCTATATATATATATATCTATCTATCTATCTATAGAGTATATAAAAAAGTGTCCATAATAACTGATTAGAAAATTAATAAACTGAATATAGTAAACATTTCTATCATTCTGAAGCTTCAAGAAACTCCTGTCAGGGAAGTCCCCCCTTTCTTTTAATCAAGCACAACACAAGTAAACACTGGGGGGAAAAAAACTGTTTTGATTGCTTCATGCTTTGTTTATATTTTTTGGGCACCATCACTTAACTTTTCACAATATGCATTTTATATTTATTACTATACAATTTCAAGAATTTACTTAGATGACCAATGAAGTTTCCAAAAATTAAAATCTATACATTTAAAGCTTTGGAAAACAAAAAAATATAAAGAAAATGAACTAACAAGCAATGTCAGTTCATATTTGGCATTCTGAAAGACTTGAGCTAAACATTCCCAGGTGTGTTAAGAGTCAAATTTGAAAGAAAGCAGGAGTACTGAGAAAACTGATTTCTGGTGCACTCTCTGATTGTGCAATGGATGACCAGGAATGGGATGAATGGGTGTCAAAGAAACAATTTCTAAAGTTCTGGGGTCATAATCATCCAAATTAAAAGACACAGTGAAAAGTTTGAAGTGGGCTACAACAGGAGTCTCAACTTACTTTTTTGAACTTGCATTTGAAGTTTTTCCCTGTAAACCTTGAAAGACTGAGTGAAGAGTAGAGTGAAAGATTCCATGGCAGTATCAAAAACATGGAAAGGGGGTACCACAGGTGTTGGGATATAACTATGACAGCAAATACTGCTGGAGGATTCCATTGGCGCACACACACAAAGGGATGCCACCAATGTGCGACAAAAAGTTAAGTTACATGCAAGTCAATGATTGATTGTACGCTTTTCTTTCCATAATGTTGAACTTAAATTGATTTAACATGTGAATAGTCAATTCCGAATACTACGCTTTAAACACTTATATGTTAATATTTTGATCAAGTTTCTTTTCAATCATATTTGTTTTTGAGAATGCCAACAGAAGTACCCATTTACAATTAAAACAACTTTTGTGTATTTAATTCTGCAGACCTGCAATACTCAACTAAATTCGCATAGAGTAAAGCGATGCAATTGTTTTCAGGTTGTCTTTTTTACCCGCCTCCTTACCTCTTTGTGGATGAAAGGTTGCAGAAATCGTTGGTCTCCTCCCGTCTCAAGCCTCCGGTTCCGCTCCAGCTCGGACAATGTTCTGCACTGCTCTCTGATCTGGCGGGCAGTCCTGCGGGTGTTATTGTTCTCATGTGCCAACAGGGCTTGACCTGTGCGGCGGGGCCGGACATGAATCTCCTCGGCACACGGTGGTTACAAGAAGCCCAGCTGTGTTAACGAATTGAAGGGGGAAAAAAGGATTTAAATCAATCTCAACCAATTTACATATACACCAAAAAAAAAAAATAGCATATAGAGTCGTATCCCTTATATAAACAAACATTTTGCTCCGTTAACAACGGAGCTCGCACCTACACCGGCTAGAGTACGCTCACGATGGGCACATTTCGAAATTCTGATGTAAAGTAAGAGTGCTATGAAAAATAAATAAAACTGCAAATAGGAGTTCGACAGCTAATCATTCTGAACGGTTTTCATAGCGAGGATAACTGCTGTCGATTTACTTCAATAGTTAACAATCTTAATATAATGTTGTAAAAAGTGTTGCAAACCTATTAAAATTCGCTTCTTTAATAGCCTTATGTTAATGATAAGATAAACCCAACAAAAAGTATTCGCATTTTCAAAGACCGAAAGTGGGTCACTGGGAGAAGAATGAAAACAAAGAACACTTTGGGTTTCAATATGGCGACGCATTTTGTATTCGATAGTTTGAGGGGAAAGGGGGAGTGATTTCCAAACTTACCGACTTCTCTCTGGTGCGTTATTGCTCCAAAATGATGTTAAACTGATGCTGGTCAACACAGGAAACTCGCTGCTTCTTTAAACTTCTATTCACGAACACAACATATAAAGAACGTTCCACATCTCTCAAACAAAACCACCGTCTCTCTCCTTAAACTGTCTACAAGAAGATGGCAGCCTATGCTTTGTAATGTAGTAAGGCCTGTCCTGGCGTCCTCCAATAGCGACGGAGATCTGAGACGAGTAGCCAATCGGAACGCAGTGTTGGAGAGTCGCTACTAGACGCCTGTTGCCAACCGCGTGACGTCAACACAAAGGACAGGCTTCATTCGGTTCGCTTGGCAGAGGCGGTCTTTGAAGTTAGATAAAACAAAATAGACAAAAAAATGAGAACGTGAACAGAAGTTAATAATAAAGTCAGCTAGTACGCCTAGTCTAATATATCGGCAGAAATTCGAAACAACGGAATTTTTTTATGCAGGCAGAATGCATTTCAAAGTTCAGTATGCTGCGACTAGCTATATATGCTTAGTTCTACATATCTGTTCACAATTTAATTTATTCACATAAGTGGAAAATGACGAACATTTTTACATGTGATAAAGACGGATATAGCAGTTGGTTGACTTAACGAATAACAGTTGTGCATCGATGTCGCTTCTGGGCTCCGCCATCAAGACCAGGATGTTCAGAATACTCAGAGTCTCGCGGTGCACTAATCTTTGGATCCCTGAGGCGAGATTATGTGTAATTGCATTACTGTATTTTGTTTTGACACTGAAGTTATCTAGTTAACTTGTAGAAAGTTCATTCGCAGAACTACGTAGTCAACAGGATTATGGAATTGTGGGAGCAGAGAGTTTTTTTTCCATCCATTACACTGGTTTGCACATTTTAACAAAATGGTTTTAATTGTGAACTGTTGCTTGTATGTGCATTCATGATCACTATATAATTAGAATGTTTCTTTCTCGTCACATTTAAGTGCAACATTGAAAATAAGTTTCATTGAACAAATGACACATGTATTCATGTATACAATATTGTTCTAAATACATTTAACATGAATATAGTCAATCTAATATGTTTAAACATATGTAAAGAAAACAACAATACCGTATTTACTGACTTCTCAAGTTTTTGTCATTTCTTATTTATTTATATTTACTTATTTTAATCCAAAGTTTGTTTGGTAACCCGATGCTTGCAAATTTTTTCTGATGTATTCCTCTTATTAATTATCCAACAGTAGTCTGCAATCAAACTGAAATGTCCCTCGTATCTTCTTTCCATGTCCTTCGTATTATAATGGAATCATTCACCCTGTTCTTTACCCACTAGTACAAGATTTTCAGGGAAAAAATCCAAATGTGTTTGCATGTTCTTCCCGTGTCTGCGTGGGTTTCTTCCGGGTGCTCCAGTTTCCTCCCACAGTCCAAAGACATGCAGGTTAGGTGCATTGGCGATCCTTAATTTTCCCTAGCGTGTGCTTGGTGTGTGTGTGTGTGTGTCCTGCGGTGGGCTGGCGCCCTGCCTGGGAAATTGTTCCTGCATTGTACCCTATGTCGACTGGGATTGGCTCCAGCAGACCCCCGTGACCCTGTGATAGGATATAGCGGGTTGGATAATGGATGGATGGATGAAAATTCCAAATGCAAATCCAAAATGTGAACTTTAAGATTCATGTTGCCCCCAACTTAGCTAATATGTTTTTAATAGTTTCTTTATAATTTGTATCATTTTTGCTCCTTTAAAACCTAGAAATTATATCTTTAAAAATGCCCAAGTTGTTTATTACACCATCAAATTCTGTTTTCAACAAATCAGTTTTCTAACACCTGGTCTGGCAAATATGCAATGTTTCAGTTTAGCCTCACCTAAACCTGGAAACTTTTGCCTAAAATACATAAAACAGGCTTCATCTTCTGATAGGGCTTTGATAAACTGCTTCATTAAACCAAGCTTAGGAATCATTGGTAGCAGCACTTTATCGGGATCCACCAATCTGGGTCTGATGGTGTTTTTGACAACAAGGTCGTCATTCCTTCTGACCCTAAGATCATTTCTTAGCTCTGCTGTCCCAATGCCAAACCCAGGAGTTTTGTATGCCATAACTGCTGACCATAACATACAAAGAACTTCCAGCTGTACCTTTATTAGATAGATAGATAGATAGATAGATAGATAGATAGATAGATAGATAGATAGATAGATAGATAGATTATACTTTATCTGTTCCCAAGGGGAAATAAACAAAATATATATTTATTATTATATATTATTACATTATTATGGAATAAAATAAATATGCTTTAAACATAGTTTTTAATATTCGAAAATATTAAATTCAGACAAATTGTTGAAATAAGATAAGAGTACTGTATTTCAATAATATGTACATTTGCAACGTAAATAACATAATCGCATAGCTCACTGGTTTAAAATAAACATTTACTCCTGTAAGAACTCGACTAAAGCTAACTCATATGTATGTCTAACGAAAAAAAAAACAAGAGCGCAAGTTTTCTGACATGACTGGACGGACTCCAAAATGGCCTCGTGTGATTTTGTTGCGAGACGGGAAATGGCCTGACACACCGTTCGCTTGTTTCCCTTGCGCTGAATGTTTCTGTCATATGCACGGGCGTCCGAAAATGTTGGGATTGAAGGGTCCATATATATAACTCTGCATTGAAGTTCGGAATATAGTATTATAGCAGTATCTTTTCATTGTCCGGACTTATTTTTTTCTATGCCGCTGAGTAACCTGAGCCTTTCCCAGCACTGTGTTTTAACTTGGAGAATATTTGACATAATTTAGTATGGATTAAAATTGGAAAAATTGGGTTAGTATGCATGTCGCCTCCCAACTCTCCCATGCCCCCAAAAGCATCCTTGACGAGAATGTGCCAGTTTTCAGAAAGCAGTGTTGCCCGTATGCGGAATGCCTGTAGGGAAAACTTTCAACAAAAATCATTAAAAGTTTAGGGCTAAGCCTATACACCCCAAAAAGCACTAGTTATGTACATAGACATTTCCTCTACATAATTCCTCCTGCTATTGAGGAGAGTTGAACTGCTTAAGGCGCTTCTATTTCGATCACACTCAAATTAAGAGGCTTTTCATTCTGTTTACATGAAACGTGGGTGTAGAGAGCATCACGACGCGAACTAGCAGTTCGTGCTCACTATGGGGCGTGTGAATGGACAGAATGGACAGCGGATCTGGTGGTCGCGTGACCAGAGTGTCCGGCTGCGTCCCACGATGTAAGTGGTTAAAAAAAAAAACAGTACCAGTACTGTAGCATGAAGTGAATTCGTCATTCGAACTATAAACGATCAGAGAAAGCGGAGTACACAAAAGTCCTGTCTGTCCATTTTAATTGGAACTAATGGCTTTGTGATTTAAATGTCCGGAAGTAAACGGAAGGGAATGAATGTAAAGTGTCAGACAGTTGTAAGCGTGTTCAGCACATGGTGCAGAATGAACACACGCCTGAAGAGACACGATCTCCAAAATATCGATCATTGAACATTTACAATATCTATCAATGTAATTCACTTATCTTGTTTAAATTAATGAGAGAATTAAACATATTTACACATTTAACCGTTTTGTCAGACTGTTCAGTTGTAGGCTATCATTTCCATCTCATTTAAACTGTGTATGCCCTATTACAAATTGGCGTCCCACGTGGAATCAAATCGAGTTTTGATGATTGACCTCACACCTCAATAGCCTATAGTTTATTTACATTTGTTTCAATATACGTATCACCTCCTTCAAATATTAATACACAGATAGATAGATAGATAGATAGATAGATAGATAGATAGATAGATAGATAGATAGATAGATAGATAGATAGGGTAGGGGTGTATACAGCTTAGCCCTAAACATTTTATGATTTTTGTTTAAATATTTCCCTACAGGCATTCAGCATACAGGCCACACTGCTTTCTCACATCTGTCTATCTATCTATTGACTACTCAGCAATGCAATTCATGAGATGGCAGCCAGTTAAAAAGTTTTGCTCACTTACATTTAACACGATCTGCTTGATCACCAGTACCTATCTACCATTTTATTCCATGGGTTTCTGCTTTTAAAGTGAAAGCAGGCACAGAAGGCAGATGAAAGGATGGTTGCATGGACAGATGAATGAAGGTACAGTAAAAAAGACAATGTGCTGCTTTGATTATCACTGTTAATGATAATTCCAGGAATTTGGGTTAATTTAGTGGCCCAGTTAATGTCTTTGTGATGTTTCAGTTTTCTCTTTATGTTTTCACCTATATCCCAAATATGTTCATGTTAAGTTAACTTGTGCTTTTGTATTGGCTACACATGAGTGACTGTTGGGGTGCGTTTCAGTAACATTTGATCCAGTTGGATACTGCCTTACCCCTAATAAGGCAAAGTATATTCATTAGCTTCTTGTGCCTCTTTGATGAAATAGGCAATTTCAGAAAACATATGAATGCATGTAATTTTTGTAATATGTGCCAGTTTAGAAGAGAATAATAAATTAAAGAAGAAAGGTAATTTGAAAACAATGAATTGTATAAGTAATCAGCTACTCTAAGAACAAAAGACACATTTAAATTCACCACATATTTACATTTCATCACTTCCCAAGTGAAGTCGTTTGTAGCCAGACGTCTCACTGCTCTGGGACCCTGATGTGTTTACAGTGCTTAACACTTATTTTCTGATGTCAATGGATGCATACTCTATCCCTTAGTCTTTTAAACGCTGCGAAACTGACATTTGTTTATTCAAATATTTTCCACTTAGGTTTCTTTTTAAGCATCTTATATCTGAATTTTTCACCCACAGTAGTGTCCAGTTGTCTTTAATGTTTATTTCATTAATGCTCTATATTCAGCGCATTTCTCAACATGTAACCCATAATGATATTTCATGTTTCTAAGATGAGGAACTGACACCCTGTCCAACCTTGTGCTTTGTGCTGCCCAGACAGACACCTGCTGCTCATAGCTGTGAACATGATTAAGTATTTTCCTGAAAATTAACAAATAATCATCTGTATGGTGTCTTTCACAGCAGAAACCAACTTGTGTATTTCACAGGTATAGTATAATTGATTCCTTAACTTCAAAATGATTGCATGCTTCAGGTCACACAGCCAGTTGATAAAGAAGTGGTTTATAGTCAAATGCCTTAGACTACTGGAACACCCTGATTAGGAGTGTATTATTCTTTTATAAGGGGCTTATCAAAGGCAATATGGTACATAATATGATATGCCCCTTATAAATAGTGCGATACACTGTCAGGCAGGGTCTCCAAAGCCATTAGACTAGAATTCACCATGATGTCATGGACAATACTACCATTATGACATTTTACACTTCAGTTCCTTAGCCACTAGACTGCACTGTGCAATAGGAGAATAAAGCCTTTTAATACGTCATAAAATATAACATCTAGCTTTAACCGAAGAAAAAAAAAACTGCCTTTCACTATGTTTAGTTATAAGTAAAATAATAATATATCATCGACATCATAGGATTTCAATAGTACAATGCTTTTGTGTTAGCCCTTATACTTCCGTACTATATATCCTGTAAGGCCCTATCTTTTGGCCCTTTAAATTATTGATCAGTTTCTTGTAAAATCAGAAAATAAATTACATGCATAAGCTTTACTTCTTGGGATGCCAAGCTCTTTATAAAGTTTTGTTTCGATGACTAGTATTAAAAAAATTATCTGAAAATACATCCTGGATTTTAAGCATCCATTTGAAACCCTCAGATTCTGCCATTACTTTAAAATGTTGACTCCATTTGTCCTTATTTAATGAATATTTAAATTACACATATTCAAACTATCAAGTCATTCAAACAAGCATTCGTTTTATAGTGCCTTTCTATATAAAAATAAGTATTTTTATCTATCTATCTATCTATCTATCTATCTATCTATCTATCTATCTATCTATCTATCTATCTATCTATCTATCTATCTATCTATCTATCTATTGGACTTTGACTTGTCTGACTTGCTCTGCACAATTATTTAGTTGGAAGTTTAAAAGTACCATTCCTTTTCGAAAGTATGTATGTCATTAGTGTTCTGTAAAGTTCTCTTTCTATATGCACTTTCAATGATATCATGTTATCCATCCAATTAGAAAAATGAAATGGCTTGCAAAATGCAGCCCATAATTACTACTATACACCATATGCAACAGAAAGAGAAAGACAGATCAAATTAATCACAATTTTATTAATTATAAATATATGGGTACTAAACAAAGAACTGCCCAGTGTTTTGCTCATTCTCATTAAATACCCTGAAATGGGATTAGTGTGGCTCACAATCTCTCTCTGTCATTCTGTCCTCCATCAGCAGTGCCCTTTGATGTTAAAATCACAGAAAATAAGATGAGGAGACAATGCAGCAGACAATGGGCCTTGATCTGTTTATGGACTGTTTAGGGACTGGCTTATCACCCACAGCCCCTTTATCTTTATCTTTAAGTGAATGGGTTCAGCACTTCATGGGACATTTGTTTATGACTCAAGAGGAGCGGTGAGCCTACAGGTACAGGGAACAACACTGGTTATTCTTGGACTGCACATGAGAAACAAATGACTGCACATATTAAAAGGTTGATGGCCTACACTGAGATAGTCACGATCACTGAGGCAGAAATAGATGACAAAATGTTGTTGTTTGCTCCAAGCTGTCATGTACACGATTTTGAACGTTGTCTCTCAAAATCACATATTAGATCTAGTTTATTTTTACTGTGCTTTAACCTTTGCAAATGCTTTTGAATGAACTCCTGGCAGTCATTAATTTTGATTTTAAAGTACTCTTGTACCTTTTTGTTGGCAAAAACATATATAAGTCAGTCTTCTCAGGCCTGTTAGCAGGTAAAGTAAAAACCAGGAATAAAGAAAATAGCATCTCAAAATGATCACCCATGTGGATTTGTGTATGAATGTCCTTGGAGTAACAAAGCTTGATAAGATCAAAAATGAGAGAATCAGAGGTACAGTAAAAGTTGGTGAATTCATAAAGAAAATACAGGATGGAAGGTTAAAGTAGTACGAGGGATGTAATGAGAAGAGAGGCAAACAATGGATATGGAGGTGTTGGGAAAGAAAAGAAGAGGATAACCAAAATGAAAAGGAATGGACTTTGTCAAGGGGGATCTCAGAGATGTAGGGTATCAGGCAAGGAAATATAGAACAGACACAAATAGAAGTGGCTGGTCTATTATTGTGAAAGTGGGAAAAGTTTTAGAAGAACAACAACTCTATAAAGAAACTTGGCATTTTCTAAATATCTAGTTCTATACCAACTGACTTCATTAAAGTTCACTAAACTGAGAATTTAAAATGCAGAACACAAAAAAGAATATTACCAGTTTTGATTATATTTGTTAGAGACAAAAGGGAAATGTCATACATTATTAAAATGAAACAATATCTGTTAACCTTATTACAGTGCCTGATACTAGACTACTCTTTTGTCTTCTGTTTTAGATAGATAGATAGATAGATAGATAATAGATAGATAGATAGATAGATAGATAGATATGAAAGGCACTATATAATAGATAGATAGATAGATAGATACTTTATTAAGAATACTGCATGTAAATTTATTACATTATGAAGGTAAGCATATTGTTTTGTGATAACCATTTTACCAATAATAATAATAATAATAATAAAAATAATAATAATAAAATAAGTCTCCTAACTGTTTCTTGTCCATGGGTCATTTGCATGTTTTCCCTGTGTCTCCCTGTATCTGCATTTTCTGGGTACTCCAGCAGTCTTCCCACATTCCCAAAATTGTGCTGATCGAAAGTTCAAAATTGGCCCCAGAGTGAATGTGAGTGCGGAACTAACTGGCACTCTCTCCAGAGCTGTTTTCCAAGAAAGGCTTGAGTTTCCTGTAACGATTAAGCAAGTTCAAGAATGTGAACTTATAATTTTATTTTTTTCAGCAGAGCGCCATGTGGCACAATATTGTTGTATGGCAGCTTCAGTCCTGGATTCAGATTCTTATTTCAGTATTTCCTGCACTGAATTAGCACTTTTTTCCCATGTACAGCACTCCACAATTCAAAGACAAGCAGAATGTATTGACTATTGATTCAATATGAGTGAATGTGGATGAATCTGTACCAGTAGTATTCTGTCCAGTGGGTGTTGTTCTGCTAACACAGACTTTCAGTCCCAGCATTGCTATATGGCACTAATTGGTTCTGGAAAATTATTGTTATTCAGTTTTAGATCCATTCTTATTTTATGAAGTGCCTTTCACATTGGGACTTTATTGACCAATCCATTCTGAAACAAAATACTTAGTTACAGTTCATATTATGTATTTTTGTGGAAAGTCAATTCATATGACTAAATTAAAACTGAAAAAAAAATACTTCTGGTAGTTCTCTACTAATTTTCCAGCTCATATTGTTTGTACTTTTGTTTGATTCTTAGCTGTTGAGCTTCTATTTAGAGTTACTGTAATATATTTGCTTGTTTTGTCATTCTCCGCTGACATGTTTTAAATAAATGAGCTGGAATGAGCTGACATTGTTTTCATGGCCAGATTCTATATTGACTGCTACTGGGATAGATTCTTGCCAGCCTTGTCTTTGTACTGAATTGGTGGTGGTATGGATGGGCATTACCCCTCAGAGGCTTATCTACTCAGGATTTATGTTAATTTAATTTATTCATTCATTATTAACCCTGTTTATTTCAATCTATTGTCACTAATAACACTGTCAACATTAGCAATGAATTTATTACTGTACAAGAAGTTTCCATCAATGCCCCCAAAATGCCTGTGAGCTCTGATTACATTATTTTTAATTCTGATACTAATTTTCTCTAGTTTGAAGTGATAAGACTCAGAATGAGTATGTGAGTGAGTGTGCTCTGCTATGGAGTATCACCCTGTCCACTGATGCTTTAGGCTGTGGTGCACCTTGACTGTAGTACTGGATTGATTTGGCTCAGTAAATGAATGAATAAATGTGTGAATGAAAATATGGGTTAAAAAGTATAAATGAATGTATTAGCGTTGCCATATTTACAGAGTACAGTGGAATTCTTATTTGCATGTCTGACTAATGTGTAGCTTACTGTCACTCTGGAGTCATGATAAACCTTTATTTGATTTGTTAGAAAACATAAATCAGCTTACTTAATGTACAACTTGCATCTGTTTCCATACCACTTGTTCAGTGATGACCTCAGTGCCTGAAGCCTTGAGAAAAAGCTTATCGTTTGTTTCCACTCAAACTTGTGCTGAATACATCTCAACCAATACAGAGATTCATGAACTTATTTATGATTTATGACACAAGTGTACTAGGTGTCAGGAAGTGGTGGTGCCCTAATTATGGCACTGAGGAAAAGATTGGGTTGTTCTGAAGTGAAAAACACCATCACCACCTGCAACACTGATAAGGACAGTTTCCTGTAGTTTGCGAAGATCTCCATTAGAGGGCAGGCGTGTTGGGTTTTTCTTTTCTTCTAGGACCAAAGTTTTGAAGTGAAAGGCCAAAATGACTTGAATCATAATGTGGTTAAAAATGTAACTTTTTAAAGTTATTTCTTTATGTTAATTCAAGAATGTAGTTAAAGCATTAATTCACGATGGATTCATGTTAGCTGTGTGGCAATATCAATAACAGATGTTGTGGCGGATGTCCAGGGCCCTTGTCCGGCCGGGATGCCTCTTCTTTATATGGTCCGGGGGAGCAAGCAGGGTGGACTATAAAAGGAGCCAGCAGCCACCAATCTAGGAGCCAGAGTCGGGAAGAGGGAGGCAAAGCTTGCTGGAGAGGAGTGGAGGAGATAAAGAGAAGAAAAAGTTTTGTGTGTGTGCTTAGTGCTTCTTGGGACTGTGTTGTGCCTGTGGAAAACAGGGAAGGCGTTCCCCACAGGCGAAGAAAAATAAAAATAAAAGTTATTTGTTTGATCATGGTGGCGCAGTGGTAGTGCTGCTGCCTTGCAGTTAGGAGACCCGGGTTCGCTTCCCGGGTCCTCCCTGCGTGGAGTTTGCATGCTCTCCCCGTGTCTGCGTGGGTTTCCTCCCACATTCCAAAGACATGCAGGTTAGGTGGATTGGCGATTCTAAATTGGCCCTGGTGTGTTTGTGTGTGTCCTGCAGTGGGTTGGCACCCTGCCCAGGATTGGTTCCTGCCTTGTGCCCTGTGTTGGCTGGGATTGGCTCCAGCAGACCCCCGTGACCCTGTGTTCGGATTCAGCGGGTTAGAAAATGGATGGATGGATGTTTGATCATTGTGCCTCCTGCATTTGTCTGTGCCGGGTTGAGCGCTGGTATAAAGGCTATGTCACAATGTTCAAAGACAACAAGGAATCTGCAACCACAGCTGAGTCATTCTCGTATTCATTATTTGGCTGTTTTTTCATTTACGATCATAGATTAAAACAGAATCTCATATTGAACAAAAGAGATGTGATATTATGAGGCAGGTATAGTGAAAAAGGAAAGAACAGCAGTCTGAGTCAATTGAAATCAGCAAGGAGAGTAGCATAGAATTCAAATGTTATTTACTGCATTTATTATTAGGTTCATTTTCCAAGCTCTGCTCACCCAAGCCTGATTTGGTTTACATAGGTTTAAAAATGAATGATTTGATTTAACAAACCCTAAATTAAGACAAAATCCTAAACTGTTGCTCTAATTGTTGTTTTTAACAAAATGTGTATTATTCTCAATACAGTGGAACCTCGGGTCACGAACATCTCGGAATACATAAAAATCGGGTTATGACCAAAAAATTCACCAAACTTTTGCATCAGTTCACAACCACACACTCGGTTGACGAACAAGCCAGTTTCCCCTCTGGTTCATACGTGCCGATGATTTCTGCACGTGTTCAGTCTCTCCCTGTACTGTACATTGTTCTCGGTGCATCACGCAGTGAGACTCTTCCCTCAAAACTGTAACCTCCTCTTAACCCAACTTCCTCCTGTGGTATAGCGGGATAAATAATCATTGCACTCGCGGCTTAGCGAGGCGGCGTGGTGGTGTGTGGCCGAAGTGGTTCCTGAGGAGTTCGTGATGTGGGCGTTTTTCACCTAAGTGCACAGGTGAGAAGCAGTCTGCATCCGTAATTTTTCCCAAGAGCTGCTGATTGCCATGACTACCACGCCTCTTCATTAATAGAAGCGCAAGTCAGCTAAAGGGAAAAAGAAGAGAACAGGAAAGAACGGGAGGTTGAAGGAGAAGGCAGGAAGCAGGAGTAGAAAGCTGGTGCAGGAGAGAGAGAGAGAGAGAGGGAGAGGGCGTGAGAGAGAGAGAGAGAGAGAGAAAGAGGGAGAGAGCGTGAGAGAGAGAGTGAAAGAGAAAGAGAGTGAAAGAGAGAGAGAGCACGAGAGAGCGAGCGCGAGAGAGAGAGAGCGCGAGGCTCGCGTGCAGCTGAGCAGGGAGCCTGGATGTTTGTCTCAGTGTTATTCAATGCTTTTACATTTAGTTTACTATTACACTGTGCATTCTATGGTATAATTAACTATTTTTGTGATTAAAAATCTTTGAAGAAAATATATTTACATACAGTTTGTATGGTCTGGAATGGATTCATTGTATTTACATACAATTATGGGGGAAATTACTTCGGGTCACGACTAAATTGGGTTACGACCAGAGTTTTGGAACAAATTATGGTCGTGACCCAAGGTTCCACTGTACATTGAAATTTAGTTAACTAAACACATAAGTCAGTTTTCTCTTTTTGTTAACATAGATTCAGTTCTGTCTTTAGAAATTATATATATTTAATAGTAATCCAAAATGATATTCTAAAACATTTTTAATTTAATATAGGGTCATAGAGAGCCTAAGCTATTCCAATACAAGGCCTTAACAAATCCTGGATGGAAGCCTTGATCTAACTGTGATCTTCATAAGACTGACATCCATGCATACAACCACCCACTCACTCATTCACCACTCCATCCATCCAACATAAGACATTTTATAAACAATAAACCATTCTTTGGTTATCTTCTAGCGAGGATGTCTCTGTAATTCATCCAGGCCAGGGTCTCCTCTTTATCTAGATTGACTCAGTGGTTAACTCCACATTATCACATCCAGTGGCATCACTGGGGGTGGGTTGCACTTCTAGGGCTTTAGCATGTGATCTGAAACGTTTAGCCCCTGATCAATCAGAAACCTCCTCCCTACCCATCTAATGATCGTATGTTTCTAGGCCCAGATCTTTGATAATCCAGCCTTAGCTCCTTCTGTTTAGTGTTCTGATCACAATCATCAACAGCACTATAACTTCCACCTATTCATCAGCAGCGCAAAACACTCCACAGGGGACCACCATCCGCTAGCCGATGGTGGGAAAACTTGATGGGGATCCCCCCACCCAGTGTTACCATCCGACTGTCAGAAGGAGGAGGGAGTAAGCCATCAATAAGTACAGAAGCTACCAACACCCCTGATCACAGCCCATTTTGTGAAGACATGTTTAAAGATTTATTTCTCTGTTGACTTGCTTGTGCACTATATGCTGAACATCCTTTATTTCTAATCCTGAAGTAACAAACATTAATAAATTTAGATTATTAGCTTGGTGAATTATTGTAAAAGAACATAATCCTATGAGTTTGATGCATGTTTGTGACCTTTTTACTGGTGAAAAATTAACTGAATGTGATGTTAATTACAATGGTTCTTGAGTTTTGCCAGTAACAACATCATCAGACTGGAGTCACTTGGGGGGTATTAAGCAAAGAGATGCAGAATGTTTCATGCCATAAAAGTTATTTTTTTTTCTTTTTTTGCATCAAATTTGTATTGGCCAAAATCAGACAAGGATATATAATATAGCTTCAAATGTACATAAAGCATGTGATCAATGGAATGTTACAGTATAGTAATCAAAAGCAATAATAATGTAAAATACCCTTTCACTACCTTCCATTCCTGAAAAGTGACAAACAGAAGGCTCAGTCCGAGGGTCTTACAGAAACCAAAATCGTAGGCCAGTTAAAGACAGTAAAGAGAGAAATGAGAAAAATAATATGAGATTGCTAATAAAGCAATCATAGTCCAGTCCTTAACTAACTGGACTGCATTAGGCCAAGTGTGAATAGTGGAGCTTGGTGAGTAGTTGATCCAGGCAGCTAAAAGTTCGGAATGTAGGATTTTACAGAAAGAAGATTTCCAAGTGAGAGGAGGTGACAGTTCAGGGTATTTCCTGTGTAAAACTAACAGCAATTTTACAGCCAACATTGTAAGCCTCCATTGTAGAGAAGAGTAGTAGAAACACTTCTGGAGACAGAGAGATATGGCAGGGATGAACTAACACCATCCAACCTCAGCTCCTTAGGAACAAGCTGACAGAGATGGGAGTAGATTCATACCTGGTGGCATGGATCATGGACTATCTTACAGACAGACCTCAGTATGTGCATCTCGGGAACCGCAGGTCTGACATTGTGGTCAGCAACACAGGAGCGCCGCAGGGGACTGTGCTTTCTCCGGTCCTGTTCAGCCAACATACATCGGACTTTCAATACAACTCGGAGTCCTGCCACATGCAAAAGTTTGCTGACGACACTGCTATCGTGGTCTGCATCAGGAGTGGGCAGGAGGAGGAGTATAGGAACCTAATCAAGAAATTTGTTAAATGGTGCGACTCAAACCACCTACAACAAAACACCAGAAAAACCAAAGAGCTGGTGGTGGATTTTAGGAGGCCCAGGCCCCTCATGGACCTTGTGATCATTAGAGGTGACTTTGTACAGAGAGTGCAGACATATGAATACCTAGCAGTGCAGCTGGATGATAAATTGGACTGGACTGTCAATACTGATGCTCTGTGCAAGAGAGGACAGAGCTGACTATACTTCCTTAGAAGGCTGGAGTCTTTCAACATCTGCAATAAGATGCTGCAGATGTTCTATCAGACGGTTGTGGCGAGCGCCCTTTTCTACGTGGTGATGAGCTGGGGATGCAGTGTAAAGAAGCGGGATGCCTCACACCTGGACAAACTGGTGAGGAAGGCACGCTCTATTGTAAGCATGGAGCTGGACAGTTTGACATCTGTGGCAGAGCAACGGGCACTGAGCAGGCTCCTGTCAATCATAGAGAATCCACTGCATCCACTGAACAGGATCATCTCCAGACAGAGGAGCAGCTTCAGCGACAGACTGCTGTCACCGTCCTGCTCCACTGACAGACTGAGGAGATCGTTCCTCCGCCACACTATGCGACTCTTCAATTCTACCCTTAAACGTTAACATTATACATATAAGTTATTGTCTGTTATACCTGCATCTTTATCACTCTTTAATTTAATATCGTTTTTTATCAGTATGCTGTTGCTGGAGTATGTGAATTTCCCCTTGGGATTAATAAAGTATCTAGATAGATAGATAGATAGATAGATAGATAGATAGATAGATACTTTATTAATCCCAAGGAAATTCACATAATCCAGCAGCAGTATACTAATACAAAAAAAAAACAATATTAAATTAAATAGTAATAAAAATGAAAAATGAAAAAAAATAAAAAGCAGACAATAACTTTGAATAATGTTAGCATTTATTCCCCCGGGTGGAATTGAAGAGTCGCATAGTGTGGGGGAGGAACGATTTCCTCAGTCTGTCAGTGGAGCAGGACGGTGACAAAAGTCTGTCACTGAAGCTACTCCTCTGCCTGGAGATGACACTGTTCATTAGATGCGGTGGATTATTCATGATTGACAGGAGTTTGCTTGATGCCCGTCGCTCTGCCAAAGATGTTAAACTGTCCAACTTTACTCCTACAATAGAGCCTGCCTTCTTAACAAGTTTGTTCAGACGTGAGGCGTCTTTCATCTTTATGCTGCCACCCCAGCACACCACCGCGTAGAAGAGGGCACTCACCACAACCGTCTGGGAGAACATCTGCAGCATCTTACTGCAGATGTTGAAGGATGCCAACCTTCTCAGAAAGTATAGTCTGCTCTGATCTTTCTTACATAGAGCATCAGTATTGGCAGTCCAGTCCAATTTGTCATCCAGCTGCACTCCCAGATATTTATAGGTCTGCACCCTCTGCACACAGTCACCTCTGATGATCACAGGGTCCATGAGGGGCCTGGGCCTCCTAAAATCCACCACCAGCTCCTTGGTTTTGCTGGTGTTCAGGTGTAAGTGGTTTGAGTCGCACCATTTATGATTAGCTTCCTGTACTCCTCCTCCTGCCCACTCCTGATGCAGCACACAATAGCAGTGTCATCAGCTACTATCTATCTA
The DNA here is from genome assembly GCF_016835505.1 of Polypterus senegalus. Classification (NCBI taxonomy): domain Eukaryota; kingdom Metazoa; phylum Chordata; class Cladistia; order Polypteriformes; family Polypteridae; genus Polypterus; species Polypterus senegalus. The sequence goes on along the minus strand of NC_053170.1, from coordinate 33,641,848 downwards.
TCATCTATCTATCTATCTATCTATCTATCTATCTATCTATCTATCTATCTATCTATCTATCTAAATAGTGTGTGACCAGGAGGAAATAGTACCTTTAACATCTTTAAGACACTGCAGAAGTTTTGGGCTGTAAGTTCCTGAAGAGGGGCTGAACACATCCATACCAATTATGTTTTTCCTGATAGTATTTGTTGTCAGTTCTTTTTCTTGAAAATACTCCCCAGCTATTAGAGGTTAGCCATCTATATCCCCTCTGTCCAATTATTCATGTATGCATTCCTTCTGCCTTCTCACCTAGCACTTTAAAATCTCTTACCATCAGGTCTCTCCGCGTAAACCTCTTCTCAGTCTTTTTTCTTCCGGCAACAGCCAAACAGGATGTCCTCTATACTGCATATGACATAACCAGACTGCTTGTATTATGAATACTTCAGAGAATTTACATCTTTTCATTATCATGGATTTTTCTCTTACTAAATATCTAAAGTATTTTACTAAAATGACAATTCATTTAGCATTCATTTTTAATTTTTACATCCTGGGTCATTCCTTTATGTGATGTTTGCATGTTCTCTCTGTGTTTGCATGAGTTTCCTCCAGCTTCCTCCCAAAGTCCAAAGACTTTCAGGTTTAGTGGATTGATGACGTTAAATTAACCTAAGTGTATGTGATCACCCTGTCCAGGGATTGTTTCTGTGCTTACTGGGATAGGCTCCATTAAATAGTAAACAGAAAAATAACTCACTTTTCATGCTTGATTACAAAAAAATTAATTATCCAATAAATATTGACTTATTTTATTGAAACTTAATGTGCCTGTAGTCATGGTGGCAATTCTTATACCAGCAGCAATGGGCACATGCAAGGAACAAACCCTGGATGGTAAAAAGTTACTTTTATTGGTTAATTATTTTTTTATAATCAGACATGGAAAAAAAAAAAGTTATTTTTTTCTTTATTGTGCACTACTGTAATTATTTGGAAAATTGTGTTATTGTAGTAAAATGTACAGACTTTCTTTTGATGTGACATAAAAGACCTGTGACACATCCAAGGAGCGGAAAGCAATATGTGAAAAACACTTGACAAAGAGACCACAAATAAAAACAAAGCCAGCTTTGTTGCCAGTCATTGCCTGTATTCTCTACTACTACACTGTTCCATCCATGGTCTTCAGAGCAGCCTGTCCGCGAGAACTTGGTGCAAAATTTGTCTCAGTGGTCTGGTGGGGCCACTGCTTGTGTGAGACAGTCAGAGCAGCAGGGGGCCCAATTAGGTCCCTTGTGTTAGGTAACAATGGCTTTGTTTAATGACTGGGAGGTAGCATTAAATGAGGATTGGGCGTGGCGGAGATGTTTTCCACATTAAAGAGAGTTGTTGGAGTTCAGTTAGATTAAGAAAAGCGGTCTTGTCTTGGGCCCCAGACATCAGATATTTTAATTCCAAAAGTTTACCAAGGATCAGTACTGTTAGCATAGATTAATTTACATTAGAGATACTTATTAATCCGCAAGGGGACATTCAAATGCATACTGCAGCAAAAAACAAACAAATATATATATATATATATATATATATATATATATATATATATATATATAAATATAACATAGATTGATTTTGACTCAAGATACAATATAAGATAATAGAGTAAATAATACAATACATATCATGCTAAAAAATAACTGAAGTTTGGTATTATTTGAACCTGTGGCTAAAATTACTTTGAAATGGCATCCCCTGAAGGGGGTGAGCAGAACTGCTCAAGACGGCATTCAATTTCACCACCATCCTCTTTCCCACAACAGCCTTCAGAGTGTCCAGAGTCAGTCCTGCGATGGAACTGCTTTATTGATAAGCCAAGTAGAACAACACACATGCTACAACGAATTGGAAAAACATTCCAGGCAGTTTGCTGCACATGTCAAAAGATCTCAGTCTCTCCACGTAGTACAGTTTGCCCTGAACCTTTTTGTACAACGCCATTGTGTTGTCAGGCCAGTCCAGTGGGCTGCTCATGTAAAAATATGACCTTTTATTATATTTACCTTTTGTCAACCTCAAAATGTCATTTAAATTGCACCAGATGTCATACAAAATATCACTCAAGTCAAAGTTCGAGATCGTACAAATTCAATCCTGCTTTTCTTCCGATGCATCATGAACAGCAACATTTTCCCTTCTGCAAGTCATTTTCTGCATTTATGCCACCTTTTAGATTTTTTGCATTATAATGATAGTAGGTATACAGCCTTTTATATCATGCTTGGTGGCATCTTTAATGTTCAAATTCTCCACCTGAAAGAACAAACATTACTTAAGTAGAACCTGTGCTTCACAACAGCGACTCCTGGGATATTCTGCACCACTTGTATCAGCGTGAAAGTGTAGTTTATTAGGTGTTGTGAAAACGAGATGCAGCAGACGGATTCTGACAGCTTGCACAGGATTGTGAATTTTGACACAAAAGCCTGAGTCTTTGTGTAATAAAATTTTCAAATATATGGATCATCACAACAACTAGTGATGACCCTAAAAGGAAATATTTAACAGTATTTGATTAAATTAAGTGCACTGCTAGAGTCATCCATCCATTATCCAACCCGCTGAATCCGAACACAGGGGTCTGCTGGAGCCAATCCCAGCCAACACAGGGCACAAGGCAGGAACTAATCCTGGGCAGGGTGCCAACCCACCGCAGGACCCACACAAACACACCCACACTAGGGCCAATTTAGAGTCGCCAATCCACCTAACCTGCATGTCTTTGGACTGTGGGAGGAAACCCACGCAGACACGGGGAGAACATGCAAACTCCACGCAGAGAGGACCCGGGAAGCGAACCTGGGTCTCCTAACTGCGAGGCTGCAGCGCTACCACTGCGCCACCGTGCTGCCCTCTGCTAGAGTCATGCATTACATTTTTACAAACAAGTGGATAAATTAACTAACAGTCCATTCAGTACTGAGACTAAGTGAAGTAAATGGTCGTACAGTAGCCTGTTATCTTGATATTACAACCTAAAATTACGTGAGGATACTGAATTAAGTTAATTACCACTTCAAATTATGTTCCTAATTGGTATTATTTTAATGAAGCTCCACAGCATAGCAGCCTCTCAAGCAAAATTTCAGCAACATCCAGGTTCTCATCCTGTTTACCATTTTTCCTCTAAAATGAATATTGAAGAACCCAAATATTCTGGTTTTTCAGAGATAAAATGAAATCACTTAAAATTAAAGTCAAGGATGCTTTTATATTGTTCCTGTCAGCCCTGCTTGGATTTTTATTAAAAAAAATTCAAAACTAACCATTTTATGACCTCTTGTCAAGAGGATTCTTATAATTGTTTTTTTTTTTTTACTTTAGTAAATCTCATACTGAAAATGTGGCTGCAGTTTGAGCAGATTCTTTCCTTGTTATGCCTATATGTTTATGAAATATTTTTCACATATGAAGCTCAGGTTGCCTAGATGTTCTCCACATGCATGCAGGACAGCTTCTTTTCCGCACATATGGGGTTTACCATATGAGCCGCACACGGGCTGGCCCAAGGAAATATGAATTTTGGCTAACACACATGGAGTCCCTATTGGGAAAATGAGGGTTATCCTATCCCCAGCGGGCCCAGGTCTTGCTCATATTGGGGCCATTTGGGCTTGCTGCCTAGGACCAGCTGAAAAAATTTTAAAGGTCAGTAAATTTAAGGATAAGAATAAAAAGTTAAAGTTAACAGTTGGGTAGCATATTGATGTCATGGTTAGCATGGCAGCGTCTCAGCTATGAGAGTCTGAATCTCATCCGAGACACTTTATGTGTGGAGTTTGTATGTTCTTTGCTACTTGTGAGTGAATTGTTCGTGGGGTTCTTCACTTTTCTGCCGCATCCCAAAGATGAGTCTGTTAATTTAGCCAACATCTCTAATCTGTCCCCGATGTGAATGTGGGTGTGTGCTGCAATGAGCTAATGCCCCATCCAGGTTTAGTTCTTGCCTTGCTATTAAGACCAGCAGAAGAAGCTCAAGTTGTCCACAATCAAAAAATGGATTAAAGGAGTATATAAACAGACAGATATCCACCATGCCATTCCAGGGTGGGTCTTTCTAGGATATGCAATGAATAACTGGGTTCACATTCACATGAATGGGTGGGTAATCCCAGTGATCACCTGAACAATCCACTTTACAGTACAAGTAACAATGCAGCAGAAACGATTTTCTGTGATACCCATTGAATAGACTGATGGTTTCTCATTACCCTTGTTGTTAATGTTTTCTTCACAGATGGACTTAGACACGGGGCCATCACCACAGAAAGTTCTCAAGGGAATTATACAGTGAAACTTGTGAAATACAAGAAAGTTGGAGTCAAAAGTTGACAGAGGTCAAACATTTTTACAGTGTATGGGACAAATTGCTACCATATTTCATTCACCACTTTGTGGATTTAACTGCCTCTTGTCTGAACAGTCCTTAAGCAGTTGACTCTCAAGGTTACTGATAACCTGGTAGAGAAACTCTTTTTCTATAAAAAGTGTCTTTTTATTACTAGAAAGGCCTGGGTTCAAATCTCAGCTTGGACAATATCTTTGTGGAGTTTGCATGTTTTCCCCATATCGTGTGAATGTTTTTCTTCCACAGCTTAAAAATACAATATGTGCATCAGAGAGACAACTCCAAAATGGCCCTGGTCTGAGTGACATTGTGTCTCTGAGAATGTCTCATGTGGACTGGTATCTGTCTAGGTTTGGTTTATGACCTGTGCCTGGTGTGGCCACTGTAGACTATGACACATTCTTTTGAACCAGGATAATCAGATTTGAAGATTTGATCATGATTATCTGTGAGTTTTCTACAACTTGTATTAAGTGGGTTTAATAAATGGTATGATATCCTGAGGGCTGCACTGATAGAGCTGCTGCCTCACAACAAGGAGGTTACAGTTCATGTCCCATGTCCTCCCTATGTAGAGTTTGTATGTTCTCCCCATGTCTGTTTGGGTTTCCTCCCACAGACCAAAGACATGCAGGTTAGGTAGACTGGCACTACTAAATCTGGCTTAGTGTGTGCCTTTGTGCTTACCCTGTGATAGACTGGCAACTTGTTTGAGGATTTATTTCTGCCCTTGTGCCCTATGCTTGCTGGGAGACTCTCCACCTTCCCCATGACCCTGCCCTGTATAATGTTGGTTTAGCAAATGGATGGATGGATGACTGATTGATGATTATTAATATTACTTTGGTACACCTAGTTGGCACAGTGAGGATATTCACTCCTTCTTCCCATGCCACTGTGGGGTTCCTCTCCAAAATGAGGTTGACAGCTAGCTTCAAATAAGTCTTTTGCGCACAGTTTAAAGATTATTATTGAAATTGTCTTTGATCATTCTTTAATGCTTTAATCACCACTGGTCCTACCATCACCTTCATGCTCCATTTCCCAGTGGGCTCAGTTTCTATATCTGGGAAACTGAATGCTCTGTACACACTCATGGGGGCCAAGTTAGAAATGGCAATAGACCTAACACAATCCATCACTGGAGATGTGGGAAAACTTGAGTACCCAGAGAAAAAACCCACTTAGACACTGGTAGAACATGCTAAAATCCTTACAGACAACAAATGGACGAAGGATTCAAACACAGTAAATCTGCAAGGCACCAACATGCGGCCTATTTTCCTCCTCCTCCTCCTTCTTCTTCCTTTAGTCTGCCATTCATTGCTATTAAAATTATTATTACACTGGACAATTTTCTCCAATAATTTTGCTTCCTGAAAAATATTTTATGATTATGATAGACAGTTTCAAATGGAACACCTTTATGCTGTTAAACTGACTGTATCACAAAGAAATTTGAGAAACATGAAATTAGCTTTTATTGAATTTAATGTGTTTAATCGCTTAATGATGCTGACACAGTGCATTAGATCAGTTAAGCTGAAATGTTTTGCTGCTGATTTTTGGCTGTGTTCTGTATCTACAGTTCCTTCTTCTTTTATTGGACCAGTACTGTTAAATTCCAATTGCCCTGATAATGCTTTGCCATCATTGCAATGTCTTGGTGAAACCTTTCACATCATCAACAGCTGCCCCAACATTAGCAGGAAAGACGGTCAAGTGTGATTGTAGAAAATGAACCTTTAGCAATATGTTGCACGAGAAGCATATTATCCAGTAGCTGGACATAGTTGGTGCTCTGTAGTTGCTAAAAAAATACTCAGCAACATCCTCCCATACCTTCCATGAGATTTCATTTGCCCCCACTAGCAGATTGGTGGACCAACTAAAATGCTTTCCTTAATTTTGGCATCAGATACTCAGAAAACATCTGTCTCAAAACCTTCCTAATTCATCACTTTCACAACAAGGCCAAAGGAGGCAAAAATATTTTTGTTTGGTTTGGAAGTGATTTATGTACCACACTTTTCTGCCCTTATGGAGAGGTCAGTTCTTTATAATATAACAAGACTCTTTTGCACGGCTGTCCCATTTGCAGTATTTCACATATTCATGCCTCATTTTTAGTAGCAGAACTACTACTTGCAGATGACCATAGACATCCCAGATACACTTGTTGTACTATACATGTGTACTTTTAATATGAGAGAAAATCATCAAAACAAGTGATTACAATATCATAATATGTGACAGGACAATGGAAAGGTAATGTTTGCAATCAGCAGGCCACAATCCATAAGATACATCCAAAAGCGTTCCGGAAGCAAAATCTTCATTGTTCAGTTGTATTAGAGGTGCCCAGAAAGCAGAAATAATGAGTTAAATCCAGATTTCACTTCACTTTGAATGAAACTTTTTGTTGGTGATAACATTTTTATTATGTAAAACATAATCCTACCACCTGTTCTAAGGAGACAAACAAGTAAGCATTACATTGTACTATGTACAGAATATATTATAAAAAAATAATAAAAAAATCCTCTTCCGCTTATCCGAGATTGGGTCGCGGGGGCAGCAACTTGAGCAGAGATGCCCAGACTTCCCTCTCCTATATATTATAAACACATGACTATAATTCTAACATGACTTGAAAAAACTGAAATTGAGTCTTCACTCCTCATCCCCACGAATTGGGTGTTTACTGTTTTCAAAACCTTTTACTAACGTTTGACAGACTGAAGACAAAAAAAGTGCAGGAGTAACTGGCACAGACTGAGAACAAACTCTGAATTAGCAACTCAGTTATGTCATGGCACCAGCCATTTCATACCTCATCCTCCATACAAGAATTCCAACTGGCACAGCCGAAGATTACTAGAAGGTCCTTTGATTTTCTGCCATTTTCTAACTATTGAAGTTGCCTCTGATTGTCTGTCAAAATGAAACAAAGTTGTAATACTTTTGTGGCGTAAATAGGACACTTGGAGTTGTAATAAAAATGCTTTATGTGTGGGAACCGTGGCATCAGTTACTCCCAGCAATTCCTAGTCATATACTGTAGTTCAATGCTGTCAGAGGTTGCTATCATTAAATATGACAGGCCCTCTAACTCTAATTCATTTCAGCTCAAGAGGGGTGACCCCAACTTTACTATGCTGAAAGGAGTGTGGACAGCAGGATTTAGCCTTCCTATTTATGGGCCATGAATTTGCTTAGTGGTTGTTTCATCTCTCCCATGTACAGACGTTTTCACTCCTCACTGCATTACACTGCATTGGCAGTGTTGTTGCTCTGAAGTAATTGAACGCCATTGATTTATATGGGGACACCTGAACGATCCGTGTGTTTGACTGGATTTGCAGTTGGAACTCAAACAATCTCCCTTTCAGCTCCATCATTTAGCGAACCATCTAGTTCTGCATTTGAAGTCTGTGTTCTATTATCAGGTCTAGCAAAACTACCCTCTTTAAATTTAGCCTCAGACAAACCCACAAACATTTCTCAAAAATAATTGAAACAGGCTCTGCCTATTGATGAGACTTTGACAGACTACTTCATTGTACAAACTACATATGAAGCCATGGTAGGAGCACTTCATCTAGATCCACCAAGCTGGTCTGATGCTATGTTTGGCACCAAGCTGTAACTTTTTTTCTCCCTGGTCATTCCTTCTGAACCCAAATATCAGTTCATGGCTCTGTTGTCCTCTTTCCAGAGAAAATCTGGGAATTGTGTGTATCCTGACTGCCGACTCGGTAAGATACACTCAGAAACCTCAATGTGAAATTTGATTTTCTAAGAATTGGCTTGGTTGAGAAACATGTTTTGGATATGGGCCAAGAAGTCCACTCAAAGAGACATACAGAGCTTTATACCTTCTTTGCTTTGTGTCATTTGATGACATGATTTTGTTTCTTTCTCTTTCTATTTTCTATTATTCTTTGTTTTTGATTCTAATAGAACATTTTCTGTCACCTGTTTACTGAACTGACTGAAACTGAGTCTTCATCCCTCACCCCTTCAAATCAGGCCTTCAGTTTTTTCGAAACCTCTACTAACGTTTGATGCACTGAGGACATAACTGAGCAGAAGTAACTGGCACAGCCCTAGAGCAAACTCTGAATTATCTCCTTAGTTATGTCATGGTTCCTGTAAATATACATAGTAGCCATCCATACATTGTCCTCCATCGTCGTATTCCAGTTAGCGCAGCTGTAGGTTAATAGTAATTCCTTCGATTTTGTCAGAATCACCACAGCTAAAGTATTTTGTATCATTTTTGTCCCCAATATTTCATATTATTGGAATAAAGAGTCGTCCTGATTACTGTGAGTGATAAACTTCCCAGTAAACTACTGCTTAGGGGTTTCAGCTTAAAGATGCAATACACTTTGCAGACAGTTTACAGATTAATATGCTTACAGCTGAAGTGCATGCCTTCCTTTCCACTAATGTGTTTTAAATTCCTTGAATAACGTCAGGGAGGACAAGCGGATGGTGCGCCCTTTCCTGGAAAGACCCGCAGACACCTGAAGAATGCGCAAAATCTCTCCAGATATTGACTAGGTGTGCTGCTGCCAGGTGGCCAAAACATCTCTTGTTTTATTGTACTTTTTACACATGAGCCAATGGATCATAAAATAACAATGACAAAATCCAATAAATGTTTTTATTTATTTCAGCATAGACTTTGTACAGGTGACTGTGCTGGGATTTCAACTAAGAAGTTTGGTCCTGTGCATGAGATAATCGTGATTTCATCTGCCTCACGCAACTTTGAAATGGAGCACTTCTTGTCCCATGTGAGGTGATTTATTAGGGGCCAAGCAGGCCATAAATCATATGTTTTTGTGCATAATCTATTGGTTTATACTTGAACTCTATTGGTTTAAGAGTACTGTCACTTTTCGTGTACACTTCACTGATTTGCATATTTACAATTCTGGTTTCATTCATATGAACTACATTGGTTTATTACTGTATGTTATTGGTTTGTGTATATTTACTACTGTTATGCAAATACGCTATATTGATTTGCACTTTTATATCACTAATTCTAGTGCGTTTGTTATTGAGTAGGAGATATACATTTTAGATCTTCTAAGAGATATATTTTAGATAGTTGTCTGTGATATCTTGATTTATTGTTTTTATCTTCCATCCATCCATCTTGAATATGGTAAATGTATTAGTTGGTTCTGGAAAGGGAGAGAGGTGGAGAAATGAAAGTGATGTAGCTCGGTGCACTAAAAAAAAAAAAAAAAAGGAAAGTTTGATAAGGAATACTCAACTTCAGCGCCTTTACTCATCTTTTACAAATCTTATAATTGGTTTGTGAGCAAACTGCATCTGTTTACACCTTATGTTTTTAGTTTATGTATGAAGTATATTGGCTTGCGTTCATATACTACTGGTCTACCAATAATTTTTTGTATTAATTATATTGGTTTCATGCACGTCTTGTACTGGTTTCACGTGGGTAGTATGTCGCTCTTGAGTATGAACGCTGCTGCTTTTAAGTATGCACTATTGCTTATGTGAAAATTGTACCCGGTTTTATGTGTAATCGGTTCTGCGTGTGAACTACTGTTGATTGGTTGTTCACGTGATCTTCAGTGGTAATGGAGGGGTGGGAAACAGGAACCTCAGTGCCGAAAGAGGACTTTTAAGAGTGTGAAAAGGAGAGGGTAGAAGATGAATTATTTTTTGAAGCTGCTTAGTGTTTTCACACAATAGGTTTGTGAAATTGCTTCTTGGTAATGATTTTAACAGTATTTTCCCTTAAGTCTGAAATAAGCACAAGGCTGATGTTGGGTACGTATTCAAATGTTGCAGTATTCTTTTTTAAAGGAAAAAAAAAATGATTAAAAGTGTCATATCTGTACTTGAATAAAAATAATACAGAGGAAAAGTACAGCTGTGACATGTTTTATTTCAAGAAAAGTATATTAATTACTTTTTTTTTGGTACGGTCAGTCATTTTCTAACCCCCTATGCTGAACAATGGTCGCGGGGGTCTGCTGGAGCCTATCACAGCTAGCATAGGGTGCAAGACAGGGAATAAACCCTGAACAGGGTACCAGTCAAATCAAAGACACACACACAGTCCAATTTAGAATCGCCAGTTCACCTAACCTACATGTCTTTGGACTGTGGGAGGAAACCAGAGCACCCAGCAGAAACCCATGCAGATGCAGGGAAAAAATGCAAAGGCCAGGCAGGGAGGATCTGAGACACAAACCCTGGTCTCCTTACTATGAGGCGGCAGCAACACTGGTTCCTTGTGAACATTTAGCTTCTATATTTGGATATAATCCTTTGGACAACCAGTGTCAATAAACTGGAAGGCTTAAACAAATGGCTAAATAAATAAGTTAGAAAATGGACCTTATTTTTAATGTTCATATTTTAAAAGAAGAATTATTGACAGAACCAATGAAAGTACTCCAATAAATTTGCATTTTGATGTGGTTCAAAATTAAACAAACAAAATTGATTAGCATTTCATGATTTATTAAACTGTTTGTTACACACAACTGTGTAATAAACTAATTGAAATATTCTATACTAGCAAAATACCCGCGCTTCGCAGCGGAGAAGTAGTGTGTTAAAGAAGCAATGAAAAAGAAAAGGAAACATTTTGAAAATAACGTAACATGATTGTCAATGTAATTGTTTTGTCACTGTTGTGAGTGATGAGTGTTGTTGTCATATATATATATATATTTACACACACACACATAAACATATATATATATACATATCTATACATATACACATATATACATACATATATATATCTACATATATACACATACATATACACACACACATAAATACATACACACATACATATATACATACACACACATATATACACACAAATACATATATATATATATATATATATATATATATATATATATATATATATACATACATACACACACACATATATAAACATATATATACATATACATACATATCTACATATATACACACACAGCTATTTCAGATCAGTGCAATACGCTGTTTGTTAAAACGGATGACACCCGCTCTTACTGCAAGTCTGCGTGGATATTATGAACTATCGTATTTGTTCAAGTTCTATTTAAATTTTAAATAGAAGGAATTTTTATTTAGTCGACAGAAATATCTTTGGTAGGAATGGTAAAACAGACAGGAATATTATTCTGAATAAATCAACTCAAACCTTAAACAACTTATAATATTTTGCTCTCCATAAAAATATATCCTGTCTAAATTATACAAGTTAGAAATAAAGTAAACGTTAAAAGAACAAACATTCAAATTTCTTTACTCTTATGTAATTTTATATAAAAATAAACTTAGATTTTAAATATCCCAAAAGATTTTGCTCTCCATAAAAATATATCCTGTCAAAATTATACAAATTCAAATATGAACATGCTGCATAACAAAACCTGGAAATATAAATAAAATGTGTTCCTTTCAGCAATAACAAATCAAATCATTCAGTTGTCTTTGCTCATATGTCATTTTAGAGCTGGACGCCTGGCATCTTTTTTTGGCCACAGGTTCGTTTCTGTTTGGTGTGAGGTTCTGTGTTGTGGAGATTCTCAGGATGGATTGCAGGTGCTCATCAGTGAGGCGACTCCTGTGTGCTGTTTTGTTAGTGTTTATCACTGAGAAGAGCTTCTCACACAGATATGTGCTACCAAACATGCACAAGGTTCGAGCCGCATGTAGACGGACTTTTTGTTCTTCAAAGTCACCAAAGCGCCGTGCAAACTCAGTGCGCTCAGTTTATCAGCAAAGTGCGATTTGGGAACACCGTAGTGACGACTTGGTTTAACATTACTTGGCAACAGGGAAAGTGGGGCAAGGTGCACTGGTGCATTTGTGTCTCCCATAAAAGCAGCTTCACTTGAAATCACTTTGTGATTGTGCACGGTAAAACGTCCGCTGAAGTGTCAGATTCTTATTTAATTCTTCTGCTTTCTGTATGTTCTGCATTGCATTCAGGTTACCCTGATGTTTTGTCTCATAGTGCCGTCTTAGATTAAATTCTGTAATTACAGCCACATTAGCTCCACAAATGAGACACACGGGTTCAGTAAACATATACTCAGCCTCCCATCGGTTTTAAAGGCTCTATTTTCAGAATCAACTTTTCTCTTCAGCATCGTGTGAGCTAGCTTCGCAATAACTTGCAGCATCATAAGGTAGACTTGATTAACGCGGTAAGTGTTCGGCAAGGCAGCTGAAGCGCTGCATTATGGGATCTGTAGTTTATTGTGTTACCAGCGCTTCATATACCCGGCTTTAATAACAATAATACAGTATATAAAATGATCTCGGGCGGATATAATTACACCGGGCGGATGTGGCCCTGCCCTTGAGTTTGACACATATGGACTAAATAGAACTTGAAAAGATATATTTTTTCAAATGTGATCGCAATTCAGATAGAGTTGACGCACTACAGCCTGCATGCCTCAATAAGTCATCCTCCCTCGCTCTTACTTTTTACCGCTCATCTAATGAATACACTGAGTATGGCTTTACCAAAACAATCATTGATGGCGAATAAAGTATCCATTATTCGAGTATGTAGATCGGGATATATATATATATATATACCCGCGTATCGCAGCGGAGAAGTAGTGTGTTAAAAAAGCTAGAAAAAGAAAAGGGAACATTTTAAAAATAACGTAACATGACTGTCAATATACAGTATTTGTTTTGTGAGTGTTACTGAGTGTTGCTGTCATCAAGGATTTGATTATCATTATTTCTTTCAATCAGGTTCGTATTTGTAGGATGTGTTGTGTTCAAGTTACATTCCGTGTTTGTCAATCGCTGTAAAGATGACAGGTTTCATTCATCGATTCGCTTCTTACTGCATCAATAAACAGCTCGTCTTCTTCTTTATCTGAGACCTGACACACTGCATGCACGGGTTTTTTTTACACTGTCTTCCTTTAGCAGGACATTGACTTTTTCCAACGTGTGCTTTGTTTCCGCAGTAGTTGGATTTATGAATATGCTTATATGTATCAGACGCTTCATATTTTTGCTGCCTTTTCAATTGTGTAATTCGGTTTTGTTCAGCCTTTGGAACTGTTGCTTTTATCTGTGCACTGCGCCAGTTCACGTGAGCCTCGGTGTACATGCATCGAAGGTTCCCAGCTGTGCTGGTGCCATCTCGTGCTATGTCCATGGCTGTATTTAATGTTACCTTAGTCCTGGCACTTAAAACTTTCTCTCGCAGTTTCGCTGAGTTTGTGTCAAACACCACCCTGACCATCTCATCTTCCTCTGCATAAGCACAGTCGTTCACCCGTGAATATTTAGTGGGAGTTTGCGATTGGATTGCCGCTGACGGACGGCCTTATATGGGCAGGCACTAAATTACAAACGCCAGCGCAGCCTGTCTATGAACTTAATTTAAAGTGTAGGTTTACATCGTGCTTTGTTTCGAAGTAGCAGAACTCATGAATATGGTTGTATATGTCACTTTCGCCGCTTCTTATTGTTTCGCTGCCTTCTCAATTATATAATGCATGTTTTCTTCAGCGCTTTTTTGAGGTCTTCCTGGTTTTCTATGTACTGCGTGATTACGTGGGAGGCGTGATGATGTCACACGAAACTCCGCCCCCACGGCGTTGAAGCTCATCTCCATTACAGTAAATGGAGAAAAACTGCTTCCAGTTATGGCCATTACGCGTAGAATTTCGATATAAAACCTGCCCAACTTTTGTAAGGAAGCTGTAAGGAATGAACCTGCCAAATTTCAGCCTTCCACCCACACGGGAAGTTGGAGAATTAGTGATGAGTGAGTGAGTGAGTGAGTCAGTGAGTGAGTGAGTGAGTGAGTGAGGGCTTTGCCTTTTATTAGTATAGATAATTAAGTTTTAATAATGTGCCTATCAAGTTATTTCGGTTTTATAGAAACTAAGTGTCAAAGAGGATGGATGGATGGATGGATATTCTGACCAAGAAAGGGGAAGGTTCCTTGCCTAGACAGGAAGCCCCAGGTGGACCAACAGGTGTCCTGGCCAGATTTGTTTTCAGTACCTTTCCTGGCTGGGATAAAATGGAAAGACAGGGAAGGACTGTTTCTGGGGGCTGTTTTTTTTTTTACCCCAGTAGGCTAGGTGACAGCTTCTCTTGGGTAGAGCTCCCATTCAAACTCCTGCATGGCACATTGGGACATGTAGGCTTGGAGAGCAAACCTGCAGGAGTATGTGGGCGCCGCCAGAGGGAGCTATAAGAAAAGTGCACACCTTGAAGGAAGTTCCGCTTGACCCGGCCGTGCTGTCGTGCTATAGTCATCGGACACTGGAAATACTACCTGGCATCATGCAGGTGAGCAGAGTCAATGGATGATGCTTACATGGAGGAGAGACGGTGAATTTATTGTGAAGAGAAAAAAAATCTTCTTATGAAGGATTAAAACCTGTATAAAAAAAAGGTATTGAATTTAATAAACCACCTTTATTGAAGCCTTTTAACCGGGGTGGGCAAAATCGTTCCTGCAGGGCCGCAGTGGCTGCGGGTTTTTGTTCCAACCCAGTTGCTTAATAAGAAGCACTTATTGCTCAAGTAACACTTCAGCTTCATTTAACAAGCAAGACAACTAAAGATTTTGAACCTTTAATTGCTTATTTTAGTCTTAACTGGCTGTATTCTAAATATTTAATTTTAGGCAATGTATGAAAAATTAGTGGTGTTGATCAAGTGGTTAATGTGTTGGAGTTTTGATCAAACAGTCGAAGGTTCAGGGCCAACAAACATTTATTTAAAAAAAATAAAATTTATATTGAAACTTTGTCAAATTACTTCAAAATGACAATTTCTTAAAATAATTTTACGAATTTTTCAACATTTAAATAGAAATTTGGCAAGATACGCTTTAGTGATTTGGCAATACTGTATTGGCTTAGTGGAAAATGCATTGGGCTTTAAGATCGAAGGCTCGATTCTGCAATAGACAAACACACATTTCTAGTACTTCACATATGTAAGCTTTGACCATAGTTAGGATTTTCTGAAATGAGAAGTGAACATGAATGAATGTTATGTTTCATTTTAAGATCATAGTTTCGATTCCACTCAAAATCGCCTTTTCACCCAAGTCAAGGTTTTTGTAACGTACTAAGGTTTGGTCCTATGGGACTAAAAATAAGATTGTTGGTTACTCATAAAGGAATTCATTTAATTCAATTCCCTCATACAAGTGTAGTATGCTTAATCAGTTTTGGCACGGAAATATTTCACCTGCTATATATTTTCATTTCTGGTGCAGTGTCCAGTCACCAGAATGGAAAAAGTCAAAATCATAACTTAGACTAATAGGGCCAGAATGACTAAAAGATGGTCTCACCCCAACCAAAACCACCAACACACGCAACAAACCAGCTAGTTTTGTCAAAAATAGATTTATTTTGTACATGCTCAAGTTTAAGTTCAATCAAGTCATTACATAATGAAGTGTACCCAAGTGCTTTACCATTATCTAGTTTTTTGAAAACAATTTCAATTGGTAATGCAAAGCAGACTAACCAGCAGTGCCAGATTACACCCAGCCAGCATCAAGCTGTTCAATAAATCAGTTACAAAACAGAATTAAAATCCCTTTCAGGATTTCACCATTACAATGGTTAAGGCTTTTGTTTTGGTGATGCCAATACACAATCAACACTCTACCCTAGTGGCAAATGAGAAACTCCAGGAGACAATCCAGAACCTTAAGTAATGAAGTACATAGGACTGCAGACACACAAAGTTTGGCTCATTCAAGTGTGACAAAAGTTGCATCAGTAGCTACTCCACAATTATTATCCTTCATGGACATCAATATATAGCCATCATTACCCCAGTAGGTTGACCAAGAGTTTTTAATAAGCCAGTACGGTTCTCCATTAAGGACACCAAAGCCAACAGCAAGAACTGCATGATCAAGATTTTGTGGTTTACTGCCTGAAAAAGAAAACAGAAGTTGTCAGTGCCATGACTGGAATAAATCAAGTTGTTATTTGCACATTCACCTTCTCCAAGAATTGACTATAAATTAAAAAAAGGTTTACAAAATGAGAAGTCCAAATGCAGCTAGTTGATGGGGGTCTATGGTCTACTTTCCTTAGGCATCCAAAGGCACCCACCCATCGATATTTTCACCTCCCTGTTTATCCTTTATTCTTCTTCTAGTGCAGTTCTCCATTATCATTTACTTTTTGCTTCACTTGCCTGCCCTGAATTCATTGCTTTCTAAGATCAGTATAAAATTAGCACACAAGAACTCCAGAGGAATTTTCCTTATGAGGTATATGAATAGATCCCCACACCTTAATCACAAAACCTTCACTATCCTACTATTCACCAACTGCCCAACACCACACCATCTATACATAAATACAGTAGGTTCTCCATACCATATGCTTTTATTATATCTGCAAACTCTTGCACAACAACTTTTCTGTCAATTCTGTTTTCTTCCAATTGTCTTATGACAGCATTGATGTCTATCTTGGTCATGAAACCAGAAATGGCTTTTTTACAATTTTGTTTTTTTAGCACCATCTTGTGGGCCTTTTCCAATTGCATCAAGAATTAACCCCATACACAAACGGATTACTCTTTCCTTTGTAGATTGAAATAGTACAGAATTTTTGTTTTAAATTAGCTATCTTGCTTAAGTTTATTTTAAATAATCACATTTCAGGGCCACTGATTTTTTTTTATGATTATTATATTTTATTGTGCTTTGTGGGTCCAGTTATATGGGTACAAATCCTGCATCTAAATCAATCATTCTCCATGTGGAGTTTATAGATTCTCCCCATGTCTGGATGTCCAACCAAGGTTATCCTCCCATACCAAGAATACTTGCTTGTTAAGTGAAATAATAATTCTACATTTGCTCTAGCAGTGTGCACTTGAGATTGGGTACAACATGAACCAGTACCCCATCCAGGAATAGTTTACAGCTTCCACATGATACTGCTAGGCTAAATCAGACACCCGGAGACTTTTCAGATCTGTATAATTCAGGTTATACAGCTTAACTTACAAACTCTTATGAAAAATATTGCCTCTTCATGACATACTTCACAATCTGAAACTCTTGACGTGGTATAGTAAAAATATCTTGTGAGAAAGTGTATACTAAAAGCTGGATACAAGTTATTTTACTACAGTTTGACCACCACTAATCAATAATAAGTAATACAAAAGGTAAAGATTAGCAAGTGGTGAAGTGTAATGACAAAGTGATTTTAAAAAAAAATTCATATTGGTCCATATTGGTCCCCTTTACTCGCAAAGCCAAAACTTCAACTATTACATGCTAACCACATCAACAATCATTCTTTAGCAGGTTTAAATCTTGCAGTATATTTCTAAAGCTGTTTAAATATAAAACAAACACTTATTCACAGAATAAAAATAGCCCAAAGTATTACAATTGATCATCATATACAGCTTCACTTACCACATTGAGGCTCATAGTAAACACCATTACTATAGAAAACAAAGGACTTGTGGGATGCATCAATGCTTACTGCCACAGGTCCATTTTTAAAAATGGCAGTTTTCAATGCTTCCAAATCTCCGGAGGTAACATTAGTGTAACTTTTCACCTTAGCAGTCATTTCAGATTGGTTGAAGTGACAATATCCATTCTGAAATGTAAGAAATTGAGATGAAAGCTTTAAACATCCTAAATTTTACTAATGCTTCTGACCAGCAATGTCTTGAGAAGTGTGCTCTCTAAAATGGACCATTAAAACACAAGTAGTTTATCTCCCATAACAATGACTAAAACAATTAAGAATCATGGAATGAAATACTTGTATACTTTTTAGAGAAAAAAAAAAAAGTTAGTACAATCGATCCATTTCCCACACTCAAAGCATAAAACTTGTGTAATAGTAAACAAGAATTTGAGATGTACTAGTATGGTATTTCACACTGTCTAGTCCAGTCTTCTCTCAGCTGTATGCCTTTAAGTCCTAAGATGAACAAACACAGCGACTTTTTTTTTTTTTAATTTAAATAAATAAACAAATAAATAAAACAAACACCACACCCCCTCTTACCTGCCCCATGTAAGGTCCGTAAGACTCTGCTGTAGCAATCCCACCATGCTTCATCACCCATTCATATGCTCTCCATTCTTCTCCTCCATCACAGCCATTGTTCCCAAAGCCCCAGGAACAGTCAACCAACATTTGCTGAGACAGTACCACCAGAGATCCAGTCTACAAAAGGAAAAAGATATCATGCACATATATATTTCTGAAATGAGGAATGAAATCATATTTAAATACTAGGAGGCTTTGTCCCCTGCTTGCTTTGCTTGCCAACCCCTGTGCCAGCACTACACGCTAGCCTTTTTGCAGTACAATTTAAACAGATTTTTATATTTGCATCATCGTGATGTATAACTGCCCATAACTGAATTTAGTTTCTTTCTCTCTATTAAATAAAAATGACTTTTTCGAATGTTTGGCTCCGAGATTTGTTAATCGTCTTTGCAAAAGCTATTCTTACGGGAAACTTAATGTTTTAATACAAATGGCATATCAACTCTTTTGTTGTCTAACGTTATCTGCGGAAGATGTATTACATTACCTTTCTTGGATACATCCTTCTTTCTACAGCAATTCGTGCAGTGGAAGAACAGACGGTGTTAACAGTTGTAGATATTCTTCATGATATTGTCAGTTGTGTTCATCTTCTGCACAAACACCACCAACTGCTTTAGCATAGTCTATTAATACGCATTTAACCAATTTTGCTGCGTTACTGATCAACATTTTTGGTGTAAATCCATTTGACTTCCTCGTTTCTAGGCGCTAGGATTGCCCGAGTACTCATGCTTTCTGTTGATAACCCTTTGTGATGAAATTCTTCAATAAGATTTGGACACAAGTCTTCTTTAATTGGGAACATTAAAAAAAAAAAAAAGCTGAGAGTGCAGGAAGCGTGTCTGAGAAAACCGTTCACAAGAATTAGAGGTTAGAGTACTGTGGTCTTGTTTGAAAAATGGTTAATAGGAGGGCGTGACTTGAAAGAATCTCATGGGACTTTGAAAATATATATACAGTGGTGTGAAAAACTATTTGCCCCCTTCCTGATTTCTTATTCTTTTGCATGTTTGTCACACAAAATGTTTCTGATCATCAAACACATTTAACCATTCGTCAGATATAACACATGTAAACACAAAATGCAGTTTTTAAATGATGGTTTTTATTATTTAGGGAGAAAAAAAATCCAAACCTACATGGCCCTGTGTGAAAAGTAATTGCCCCCTTGTTAAAAAATAACCTAACTGTGGTGTATCACACCTGAGTTCAATTTCCGTAGCCACCCCCAGGCCTGATTACTGCCACACCTGTTTCAATCAAGAAATCACTTAAATAGGAGCTGCCTGACACAGAGAAGTAGACCAAAAGCACCTCAAAAGCTAGACATCATGCCAAGATCCAAAGAAATTCAGGAACAAATGAGAACAGAAGTAATTCAGATCTATCAGTCTGGTAAAGGTTATAAAGCCATTTCTAAAGCTTTGGGACTCCAGCGAACCACAGTGAGAGCCATTATCCACAAATGGCAAAAACATGGAACAGTGGTGAACCTTCCCAGGAGTGGCCGGCCGACCAAAATTACCCCAAGAGCGCAGAGAAGACTCATCCAAGAAGTCACAAAAGACCCCAGGACAACGTCTAAAGAACTGCAGGCCTCACTTGCCTCAATTAAAGGTCAGTGTTCATGACTCCACCATAAGAAAGAGACTGGGCAAAACGGCCTGCATGGCAGATTTCCAAGACGCAAACCACTGTTAAGCAAAAAGAACATTAGGGCTCGTCTCAATTTTGCTAAGAAACATCTCAATGATTGCCAAGGCTTTTGGGAAAATACCTTGTGGACTGATGAGACAAAAGTTGAACTTTTTGGAAGGCAAATGTCCCGTTACATCTGGCGTAAAAGGAACACAGCATTTCAGAAAAGAACATCATACCAACAGTAAAATATGGTGGTGGTAGTGTGATGGTCTGGGGTTGTTTTGCTGCTTCAGGACCTGGAAGGCTTGCTGTGATAGATAGAACCATGAATTCTACTGTCTACCAAAAAATTCTGAAGGAGAATGTCCGGCCATCTGTTCGTCAACTCAAGCTGAAGCGATCTTGGGTGCTGCAACAGGATAATGACCCAAAACACACCAGCAAATCCACCTCTGAATGGCTGAAGAAAAACAAAATGAAGACTTTGGAGTGGCCTAGTCAAAGTCCTGACCTGAACCCAATTGAGATGCTATGGCATGACCTTAAAAAGGCAGTTCATGCTAGAAAACCTTCAAATAAAGCTGAATTACAACAATTCTGCAAAGACGAGTGGGCCAGAATTCCTCCAGAGTGCTGTAAAAGACTCATTGCAAGTTATTGCAAACGCTTGATTGCAGTTATTGCTGCTAAGGGTGGCCCAACCAGTTATTAGGTTCAGGGGGCAATTACATTTTCACACAGGGCCATGTAGGTTTGGATTTTTTTTCTCCCTAAATAATAAAAACCATCATTTAAAAACTGCATTTTGTGTTTACATGTGATATATTTGACTAATGGTTAAATGTGTTTGATGATCAGAAACATTTTGTGTGACTAACATGCAAAAGAATAAGAAATCAGGAAGGGGGCAAATAGTTTTTCACACCACTGTGTGTATATATATATATATATATATATATATATATATATATATATATATATATATATATATATATATATATATATATATATATATATATATATATATATATTCAAAGTCCCATGAGATTCTTTCAAGTCACGCCCTCCTATTAGCCATTTTTCAAGCAAGACCACGGTACTCTAACCTCTATATATATATATATATATATATATATATATATATATATATATATATATATATATATATATATATATATATATATATATATATATATATATATATATATATATATATATATATATATATATATATATATATGAATATGAGAGAGAGAGAGAGAGAGAGAGAGAGAGAGAGAGAGAGAGAGACAGACATAAAAAGGTATATGTATAAACAAATACCACAGCCCAGAATTATAGGACATATTAGATAGAGGTCATGTGTGAGAACAAACAAATTCTTCTTGGACATAATGGGTCAATAAATGGACCATTATATCAAATTGACCATTGTGCGTACTTCTGAGCAGATTAGTTTGCTGGGGCATCTCATGATGAGTGGAATTATGGGTTAGAGAGAAAGCATAATAGTAGATAGATAGAGGTTCATTGAAAATTTTCATTCCAGACATGCTCACTCAATATAGCGAGTAGGAGTTGTACTGCAACATTTTGACACTGGTGTAGACAGACACGGATTGTTCAGACTACTTCAATTACAGAACAAGGCTGACATCACATCGGAATCTTCCTATCACAACTGCTGGTAAAGACAAAACATTATCAGGTCTAATAAAATAAAAGATCTAGTCTACTGATCACAAAATCTATTTTTTTCTCTCATCTTTAGAAAAAAATAAATAAATAAAAACTACTTTACTGCAAACTAAGTCATAAGCACATTCTATTTGCCTACCAATACAGATGTTTCTGCTAGAAGTGTTTTGCTTCAAAGTAGATCATGAAAATGAGGTCACTGTACACCATTTTTAGGGAAGTTTGCCTATAAATGTGTGAACCACCTATTACAATAGCCATGTCTGTCAGTCTGTATGAAACTCGGCCCCTCATGAACCAATTTTGTAGAAAGGGAGCACTCTCATTCTTCAAATCAACTGTCTCAATAAATTTAGCTGCTGTATCTTAAACAGATTGCACCATACAACATTTTGTTTTTTTAAAAATCTTTAAATTTCAAAATCCCCCATTGAAAAGGATTAGTAAATTGCAAACTATCTTAAAACAGGCAAACATTGTGGGTGACTTCAACTATGAAGTAGTTTACCATTTCAAATTTTACCTTGGGGGGGAGTTACTTCAACTTGGATATTTAGTATATTTTTCCCCTTTTACTCATCTGACAGCTGTGGGGATTCCCAGTGTAAGTTAGTCAAAACGTTGGCGGATATGCATGAGTGCAAGCTGCACATAGGTTGACTTTTGTATATGTGCTTCTCTATCTGGAAATGAATGGAAGAGGAAAGAAACTATGCAAGTGATGCTCAGTAGGCATAGACTGAACTGACAATATCAATTACATCATGGCTGGATTATCTGCATGTTATTATTGTAAACAACAGAAGTTATCAACCTGCAGCTAAAAGACGTTTGAATTAATTAGTAACACATGGAGGTGCATCTCCGATAAATGATATAAAGATAGCATTAGGTTAGAAAGGGAACTGCAATTTCTATACCCTCAGAAGATCAGAGTCATGGAGTATATAACAAAGACCGTACAGTGTTTAACACTTTCTGTGGTGCACAGAGGGCCGAGTGCCACAAACAACAAGGAGGAAGCAGAACTCCTACTGCTAGGCCACTAACATGGCTCGAGCTGAACATTTGACAAACTGTTCCAGTTACCTCCTGAAGAGCTGCTTTTCCTTCTGTGCATTTTGAGACAAATTATTTTTTTTAAACTGCCACCATTGGTATTTCCGTTATACAATAAATCATTTTCTTTAACTGTTCTTAGTTATTTAGATAGTTTTTAATGAATTACTGTGTTTTAACTAATAGCTGGACACAGAACTTACTTGAGGAGCCTTTTTTATGGAGTAATATTAATAGTGAATGTATGCTAGTATTGTTCATTTTCTTTTTGTAGTTTTTTTCTGGTAATTACACTTTGTTAATACAGTGGCCTTTAGATTCTTTAACCAAGTGATGTGCTAATGCTAAGAAAGAAGGGATCATATTAACTACACAAAATAGTTGTTGAGTGATTATTGGGTTTTCTACCTTATGGATTTCTTTTTGTTTTTATTAACACAAACACACAGACCACAATTAATCACAGACCTTCCACAACTGTTAACAGCACATCAAACAATGTCATTTTCATATCACTTGATTTAGAATCAATGTTTATGAAAGCTATACAGCCACCATAAGCCTATTTATGCTTGGTTTTTAAAATTACAGGACACTAATGTGCTATTAAAAAATCATATATTTAATGTAGTCTAACATATGTCTAACATTCGAGACAGAGTGGTGGCTCTGAGGCTTGGGATCTGTTCTGGCAATCGGAAGGTTACCAGTTCGAATGCTGTAATTGCCAGAAGTGATTCCACTCTGTTGGACCCTTGAGCAAAGCCTTTAACCTGCAATTGTTCTGTCCTGGGTATGACACCAACCTGCATCCATCCCTGCAAGCAAGCCCTCCAACTTTCAGGGAAAACTCACGGTTTTGTGGCAGGAATGGCACTCTAGCCACTGTATTAAAAAAACACACCACCTCACACTCTTCCCCTTCCATTCAAACTACAGTAGTGTGGTGCAGAGGTGCTGCACTGTTGTGCTTGGTCCTGAAGTGGTTCGTCGTGTGGTGGGTGTAGCAATGCACTGTATCACTGCATGCTCCCAACCTCTCTCCTCTAACAAAAGCAATTACGTTACTATACGTTACATTATTTTTGCATATAAAAAAATTGTTACAAAACTATAACGGACTCTGAACAAAATAGCACATCCATTTTCGTATCAATTGACAAAGTCTCCGAATGCACCCGAATGTTAAGCCATGCATACATTTTCTTACTTGTTACACTGTTAGGTAATGTACAAATATTACCTCAAGTAGCTAGCAAGTCAAAAGATAAATAAAGCTGAATATGGATGCAATACATGTTAAAAGGATACATCACACAAAATTACCATGGCATTATAAAAATAAACACAAAAAACACAGGGATATTGCTTTAACCTTCAAGAATAGTGCACCCTCTAATGTTCCAGTGGTGGCAAAGCTCCAGCATGACCCACAGATAGCCTGGTCCTTCACTGGTGTGACAGCACCTGGAGAAGTTCAAATAAAAATATATCAAAATTAAAAAGAGGTCAATTTCTGTTGAATGTTAGGCTGGGGAAGAGCAACACCTGAAAGGAGGAGTGTATATGTATATATATATATATATATATATATATATATATATATATATATATATATATATATATATATATATATATATATATATATATATATATATATATATATATATATATATATATATATATATATATATATATATATATATATATATATATATATATACACACACACACACACACACACACACTAATAAAAGGCAAAGCCCTCACTCACTCACTATTAATTCTCCAACTTCCCATGGAAGGCTGAAATTTGGCAGGCTCATTCCTTACATCTTACTTACAAAAGTTGGGCAGGTTTCATTTCAAAATTCTACGCGTAATGGTCATAACTGGAAGCTATTTTTCTCCATACACTGTAATGGACTTCAGCTCGACGGCCGTGGGGGGCGGAGCTGCGTGTGACATCATCACACCTCACACGTAATCACGTGAACTGACTGTGACTGCAGTACGTAGAAAAGAAGGAACAGCTCCCAAAGAGCACTGAAGGAAAACGCCGAACACTTTATTCGCGAGATACAAGTTTCATGAGAAGACACAAGGTATAAACGAGACTTTGGATCACTTTGTAATGGAGTTCAAATTGCTGTAGTGAGAAACTTAAGTGCCGGGTCTTAGCGAACATTAAATAAAGCCGTGGACATCGCAACATAACCCAAGAGAGCAGCTCACGTGAACTGACTGAACGCAGTACGAGTGATCACTTCCATGCATCAAACCTGTTCAAAAAACGCATTACACAATTGACAAGGTAGGAAAAGAATATGCTTGGAGTTGAGCTCCACAGATAAATGCGGTCTTGCGGAAAAACTTCACTCTGCCACCAAATACTCACAGGAAAATCCACAAGTTAATACACACACAGTCCCTAGAGTTTCTCCACACTCAATGTATTCCTCGCGTCCCCTTTATACCCTCTGATCTCCCATTTCAATTCAGATGCCTCCAATTTCCAGTAAGGCTCTGCTGCGCGATGACAAGTAATAAGTCTCAGGGACAGAGCCTACAAAACGATGCCATTGATTTCAGGCAAGATTGCTTTTCTCCTGGACAACTATATGTTGCATTCTCAAGAGTGAGCTTGCGCAGCTTCGTCATATTACAGCCAGAAACTTTTAAGTGCCGGGTCTTAGCGAACATTAAATTAAGCCGTGGACATCGCAACATCACACAAGAGAGCAGCTCACGTGAACTTACTGAACGCAGTACGAGTGATCACTTCCATGCATCAAACCTGTTCAAAAAACGCATCACACAATCGACAAGGTGATGGCTTTATATGTCGTTCGTTTATAAAAGAGCGGAGAAGCTGTGTAAAGGCTGTTTCACAAATAACCAGCGGAGCGTCTTATACGAGCAGGCAGTGAGCTAAAGGGAATCAATAAATATCTATATAATCGTAATAAACAAGCAAAAAATAAACGTTCAAGCCGCGGATTAAATAAAGGAAATGGGTACCTGAACAGTAAAGCAAGTCTCGAATAGCTACACAATAACTATAAGAATCGTAATAAACGAACAATAAAACAGTACAGAACCGCGAAGCAAGGAGAAACGATGGCCTTATATGGCGTTCGTTTATAAAGCAGCAGAGAAGCTGTGTGAAGGCAGCTACACAAAAAAACAGCAGAGCACCACATTCTGAATGTATTCCTACATATACACACCCCGATCTACATACTGTCAAATAAACGAACCACACACCCTGGCGCAACATGAGAGGCTTCACCTCTAGCGCGGACGTCCGAGGTTCGATTCCCGAGTGGGGGTGCAGTGAGTGTGTACTGCCTGATGAGCCCAGAATTAGGGCGAAACATGTGCCACGTACTATTTGCATTATTTGACAGTAAAAAAATTTATATTATATATATATATATATATATATATATATATAAATATATAATAAAAAGGCAGAAATCTAACAAAATACACAGAAATCAGATAAAAGATATGTTAAGGAGGTAAATACAAAAACAAAGTAACCCTTGAAATGTACTAAAAGTGGAAAATGGCACAACACGAATTAGAAGCTAGCAAATGCTGTTCCATTACATTTAAGTCATTGGGCTGATCCAAGTAGATTCTTTGCTGTCCACATTCATTGTGCAGAGGCATTTAAGAGGGCAAGTAAATGTTTAGTTATACAGGCCATTTTGTGGAGTAGAAGTCAAGAAACAATATACAGAAGCCATATAAATGCACTAGCGAGTTCTTTTTTGGAGAACTGTGTACAGTGTTGGTCTCCATATTACAATGCTAGACAGAAAAGAGCAACTAGGTTGATTCCATGACTGATGTATGGTCTATGAGAAAAGACTGAAGGATCTAAATTTAAGATTAAGAGAGGGCATAGCTGAAATGAAGGGAATTAATCCAGTGGACCCATTACTTTAAAATGAAAATTCTTAAACAAACAACCTAAGGACACAGATAAAAACTGGTTAAGGGTGAATTTCACAGAAACATTTTCCTTCACACAGAGAACCATAGACAGCTCGGGTAAATTAACAAGTATTGTAGTACAGAATTTTATTGACCTTCAAAATTTAGGCTTGATATCATTTTGGAGAAATTAGGTGACTAGGATTTACCATTTCCCCTCAGTTTAAAAAGAAAGTGCATACCATATAGTCTCCAATCAAAACTTTCTGGAAGCAGAACATCTTTGAATTTGTCATGTGGGAATGCTTGTCCTTTGTTAGCAGCCTTCTTGGCCATCCGGCCTCTCAGAAAAAGAAGTTCTTCTGCATTACGGTCAGTTAAGTGGTTCATTGCTAACTTGAAAGACAAGTTCTTGCGATTCATAGAGTGAATGTACCTGTGTGAAATTAAAAGATTTTAACCATCAGGTTTGTAAAAAGGATTTTCCTTATAGATCAAATCAAGATAAGACCATCATGAACTTTGTAAAAATAGATATCAGTCAGTAAACAAAAGCAAACTCGTATCAGGTGGGTTTAATCTCAAACAAGCGATTTGCAAAAAATAAAAAACAAACAGTTACCTGAGATTGTGAACGAATGCATGTTTCCGAACTTCATGTTCCATTTCAGTTTCATACTGTCGCTGGAACAGTTTCTTAAAGTGTCCAAAGAGCCGATGCGTGTGACCTTCATGTTTAGTATGGACAAAATCCTGCATAGGATTGGCTAGGATTCTATGCTCCATCCCAGGGCCAGGAAAAGATGTGCACTGCAACCCTAAAATACACAAGAGAAGAAATACAAATCAAAGGAATTCACCATTACTTATATCAACTTGTATTATCTGCTAAGTTGTAATCAGTTAAACATTTAGACTAGCAAGGAAAACCCCTAAAGACAGTGTTTTAGCTATTCAGTCCTGAAGAACATCATCAAAATACACAATGCTCAAATTTCAAGGTCTCTTCAAGTAAATCAAGTACAGATTTAGTTTAATTCAACAAGAAAGATCGTATACCTACCAGCAGGCAAAGTAAAGACACTCGGATCAACGGTATGCGAGAAGTCAATGTAGTCAATCTCATACTTGTCATAGTGAGAGCCAAGCAGAGTGTTATAACCAAGCATTTCATAATGCACTGGAATTGGTGCTTCATTTGAGGAGTTTGTGACCCACAACGTGTAAGTGTTCTTTTTCTTGCCTTCTATGGTCACATTTTGCCACAGCTGACATAGCTGTCCTTTATAGTAGTCCTCCTTCAAAAACTTTAAAACAAAAATTAAAAAAAAAAAGAAAGAGAGAGAGTTAAAAACTTTGCTCTATGGCCCTGCCAAGATGGGAAAAACAAAACACAAACCCCAACAACATTTGTGGATCATAGTTCAATTTAAATTAAATAACAGTTCCATATGCCTCAATTGACATCTGTTCCTACTCTGCTTCTATGTTTTGCATTTTCAACACACTAAACAGTTTCATTCCAACCTGTATCTGTTCTAAGGGAGATTAGTTTGAAACCCTGCCCTCAAAATGCTTTGACTAAGAGTTATCACAGAGTTTAATCTTTTGGTGACATAAATCCATTTAGACTGGAATAACCAAGGTGAGGTACAAAGAAACATACACACAAATAAGCCTATGTATAACAGATTAGTAGAAAGACTGACGTATACACAGTGCATGAAAAAAGTATTTGCCCCATTCCCAATATCCTGTATTTTGCATATTTTTGAAAATGAATGGCTTCAAATCTGTAGAGAAAATGTAATACTAGATGCAAGAAACCAGAACAAACAGAAGTTTTCAAAATTGTTACAGCAACAAGAAAACACACACACACACACACACACACACCTTACTACCTCCTTCATTGCTCAAACAGCTGACTAAAAGACAGCTTTTTGTAAAAGACAGTTTAACTGAATTAACAGAGCATAAACAGATAATCAGACCCAGCTGAATAAACACAGCTAGACCCAACTGCAACCTCACCCTAAACAGAACCTTACCATAAGAGTGAAGTAATCACCACTAGGCTTCTAGAAGAACACTATGCCTTGATCAAAGGAAATTCCAGAAGAGATGGGGGGAAAAGAAAAGTGGTTTAAACTTACCAAGTAGGAAATGTTTACAAAGCCATTTCTAAGGATCTGGGACTCCCCTACACCACAGCAAGAGCCACTACCTTAATGGATAACATCTGCAACAATGGGAAATCTTCTCAGGAAAGATTGGCCTGCCAAAATTATCCCAAGGTCCCAATGACAACTAACTCAATGAATCAAATAATTCAAAACACCCATAGAAAAGGGTTAGCTTATCCAGCATGAGCAATGGCCTGATAAGGAAAGGACAGAGTACAAATGGGAGTATTGAGAAGAGTATCAAGGCAGAAATTTGTCATCCAAGAGTAGCATCTGAATGTATCTGGATGATCTCCAAGCCCTTTGAAATAATTGTTAATGGATGGACAAGTCAAAATCTATATTTCTTTAGATGACACAAGTGCCACTATTTCTGGCCTAAAGTAATGATGT
Source organism: Polypterus senegalus (assembly GCF_016835505.1). Classification (NCBI taxonomy): domain Eukaryota; kingdom Metazoa; phylum Chordata; class Cladistia; order Polypteriformes; family Polypteridae; genus Polypterus; species Polypterus senegalus. The sequence continues at coordinate 33,612,395 of NC_053170.1, read as the reverse complement.
TATTTGACACCAAGAACATCATATCTACAAAAACATTGGGGTGGTACTGTGATGATGTGGGGATACTTTGCTTTCTTAGGACCTGGAAGACTTTCTATTACTGAAGGCACTATAAACTCTGCCAGAATATTCAGTGACCATAAGTTAAAACATAATTGGGGTATGCAACAGGACAATGACCCAAAACATAAAATCATTTCTACCTGAAACAAACAGCTCAAAACTTGAAAAACTGAAGCACCTATACAAGGAAGAGTGGGCAAAAACCAAAAAAAAAAAAACCCACCACACCCCATTAAGAGCAACATGAAAGACAGATACAAAATTATAAGAAACATTTAGCGGGGATTATGGTTGCAAAAGGTGCTGCAACTAAAATGTACTGAAACTCTGGAGCAATTAATTTTTGTTTAAAGGTTTGAGGCCATTCATGGTGTAAAACATGAAAAGAGAGACATTTTTTTTTTCCCCCCGACAGCACTAGTTTATTAACATATACTCTTAAAAGCAAATCACACACATCTACACAGACTACAGGAAGACGTGCTCGAATACGGTGTTCCATTTGAAGTGAGAAGTTGGAATTTCCAAGCTCCTAGCCAAATTTTCAATTGGAACACCCACTTAAGTTGGATTTTCAATTCTTAAACTTGGGACTGGGGTTTCAAGTCCACGTTTGCCAGACTTTAGATAAGGACATCAATCCAAAATGATGACATACACCATGAAGTTTAGTGCAAGCTGCAGTGTTATACTGTTTATTAGCTCTTCTATGTATTTGTGTCTCAGTGAATCAGTCATACACACAGTACTGTCCATCTCCTATATATGGACATGTTGCCAAGGTGTGTGTGTGTGTGTATGTACATAACTGCCTCACCTATATCAGTAACAATACTGCTAAAAGTCTTTCTTCATATATTCCCAGATATTGGCATCCATGATGCATCCATCACTACAGAATATACAATACAACTTTCTTGCTAACAAAAACCTTTGCTTCAATTTCACACCTTCCTGCTACAGTCCCTGTTGTAGTCGTCCCCTCTCCATTTTGCAACACATTTTCAACCACAGGCTCTTTCCAGTCCACCTCAGTCACTACATACTGTAGGTCTTTCTTCTAAACTCACAGAGGTATCAGCTTGGAAAGCCCACATTTGGGACTTTGAATTTTAATCTTAGTACTTTTCACATAAATGCCTTTCCTAAAGTACATTTGGAAAATGCAGAATTATGCTAAGAGGTGACTGTAGGACTTTAGATTTGACTTTACCAAAGTGGTTCTTGGTCCAACTTTGTGAACCATTGTGGATCGAAGACAAAACAAAGCAAGCAGCAAATACAGAAATTTCATTCCCTAAAGCTAACATACCTCTAACGGGTCTACTTAAAATTTAAATACAAGCACAATGAAGGGCTTTTTTCTTGGTTTATAAAGTTAAATCCTGGACCTTACATTTCATTTCATTATTTGGTGGCAAGGCTTTACAACAAATAACCGGAATAACATGACCCTTGTTAATCAAATATTATCAATCAAGTGAAATACACCCTACCATACACAGAGACCTTTAGAGATACTAACCTGGAAGCCATTTAAATTGGGAAATGCACTCTGAGGAAGCACAGGTTCTTCAGTGGTACCATTAACCTGAAAACACTTAATAGCATTGACCACACTCTCTGTAGTTTCAGGTGTTATTTTATAGCTGGCACCAGATGGCTTCATATACCCTAACTGAAATGTAACAACTTGGCCTAGAATAAAATAAAAATAAAAAAAACACAAATTAAAAGGGTAAAACATTTTTTTTCTTAATCAAACATCCACTCCATTCGGAGCTATGCAATCTTGAAGTGATGGGAACCTTTAATTTGCATTTTTACCAACAAGTTCAATTTACAAAACCATCCTAACCCAATTTTAGAGTCAAAAGTAGCACAAGTGACAAGGCACCAAGCAGGCCTGCATGGGATGCCAGTCTAGTGGTGGGTACATTTAACAAAAACATACACATTTCGTGATAAAGGGCTAATTAACTTCATGCATCTTTGGGACTGGAAATCAAACAGGACTACTCGGGAACAAAGCTACATAGACATTTGATGAACATGCAGGAAGTGGAAAACACTCTTTCGGAGTACAGATGAAGCTGGGAGAGATGTGCAATTTGATCATTACACAGGTAGTGGCTGCTTTCTCTCTCTACTAAAGACAGAGGACTGCTGTTAAGAGCAATGATAAATGCACTGCCATATAGTTCATCTTTGCTTTAAACTGCACCAATTGCGCATTCATTACCAGTGAAAGGTATAAAACACCTCAAGCATTCTTTCACACATCAACTGCAGCTTCCTGCTCCCAGCAGCACTAGAGTATATCATTAGCTGTTCCAATATGATAACTGAAAATAGAGATCATTTAAAAACAAGCCTGTGGATACAATGGGACATTAATGAAACAATGTTGTGATTTACTCCTTTGAACATGTAACTCACTAAATTGTGTGTGCAAAACAATTTGCAGTCCAAGTCCACTTTCGCATACAGCAATGTCTATGTTGAGTGCAAAGAACATTCCGCTTCACATTATACAGATGGTGAATAACAGTTCTGCTAAAGTGCAGTCAGTTTGTTATGTGTGGTACCCGGATTGAGGTGGTACTCAGCCGGGACGCCTGAGAAGACCGGGAGGAGGGCTTGTGCCTCCTCGAGACCTTGAGAGGGCGACTGCCCTGGGGGCTGCGGGTAAAGAGCTGGGAAGCTCGACCCTGTAGGGACCCGTGGTTACTGCCAGGAGGACCCCAATACCTGGAAAACCCTGGACCTCAGCACTTCCTCCACACCTGGAAGTGCTGGGGTTTGGGTTGGAGAAGAGGAACAGGGACACCCGGAGTGCTTCCGAGGAGACAGCCGGCACTTCCACCACACTGAGGCGTGTCGGTGGGAGATTGTCGGGAACACACCTGGAGCACATCCAAGTACTTATTTAAAGGGGCCGCCTCCCTTCAGGGGGAGACAAGAGTCGGGTGGAAGAGTTGGACAAAGTCTCTGGAGGAGGCCTGAAGAAGAGAACAGACGAGAGAGAGAGCATTGGATTGGCCTGGACTGAGGGGTATTGGGGGGGCTTGTGAGTACTGAACTGTGAAAAGTAATGAAAAATAAACGTGTGCTGGGTGACCTGAGCGTGTTTGCCTGTCTGTGTCCCGGGCAATGTTCACATATGTTACGCCTTAGTTCTCAATTAGATTTTGAAAACCCCCATTTTCAACAGAGACGTGTGCCAGAGTTTCATTTCAGCCGTTTGATAAAGTCATATAATACAAAATACAAGGCCACATTTCATATTGGCAATATTTTATGTCACTAAATTTGCTACAATGAAATTCTTGCTCATGCCATTCTGCTTTTGCCGTCCTTATCAGTTCCATCCAAAGTCTTAAAGACAAAGCAGATCTCTTGTTAAATTAAACAGTGTTCACATGCAAATAAAAGTTATACATTTACCCTCACATAGGCTTACCTGCTCGGTTTATACTCAGTGGCAATTTTGTTAAATCTACCTAACTACTACTGGATAAGGGCCCCGATGCCTTAAAGGCAGTCTGAACTGTTCAAGGCATGGATTCAAAAAAGTTCTGGAAATATTCCAGTTTGGTCCAGGTTAACTTCATAGGTACTATCACACAACTTCTTGAAAATTCGTTTTTGAGAATTTCAATGTAGCCTCACATTCCCATTTTAACTGGATAATGGTTGGGCCCAGTATGTTCATCTACTACTGTAGACCATCTTCTTCAATGTCAAAGGCATTGGGCTTTTAGAAATGCCCTTCTGTACTTCTGGCAATTACTTTTTGACCTCTTAAGGACAAAATATTTTGTTCTATAGAATTGCCACTTATGGGAGGTTTATTGGCTGATTTTCTGTAAAGTTTAGCCACTACAGTGAATGGAAATTCCAGGAGTGAGTTACAATCACATCCGACAACAAGTTATGCCACTATTGAAGTCAGTTAGGTTACAAATCCTATCCATTCTGAAGATTTGTCAAAAAAAAAAAAAAATCCTCTAAACTGTATCTTTATGCTGTAAAGTTGTAAGCACGTCATGGGCTTTTCGTAGGAGCAGACTACTTGTGCTAATGAGCAGGGAGATCAAATAAAGTGGACTTCAAAAACTTATTTTCAAACTTGCCATTCTACTCAGGTACTGTCCAGTGATGTTTATTTGTGAAAACTCTACATTGACTCCTTATGATTTCACATATTGAATGATTTTGTTTGAAATGAATTCTTGTCTGTCAAGTAGAGTTCCTTGTGATGGTATGCTACATGAAAGGCTTTCTATAAAAACACATTTCTGTCTTTGTACCTGTAGCACAGCACAATATGAAATTAACCTGTACAAACTTTGGCTATTCGATGAATGTCAATCAGAAACTGTGCGTTATAATTTCTGCAGAGAATGATTCTTAACAAGTAGCAATAAATCAAATGTACAGGGTGGCACAGTAGTTCTGTGGTTGGTTAGCAATGCTCCTCCTCTACTCCAGAGCTCTGGGCTTCAGTTTAGGCATGGTTTATGTAAACCTATAAAATGGATTGAAGTGTGTGGATTTTAATCTAGGTTTAATATACTGTAAGAAGCCACAGTGTTTAGTACTAAACATGCCTCAATGGAGTTTGTACCTTTAGGTGTGGCTCGTGTAGGCGTCTCAGAGTATGCCAGTTTTTCTACCTCCGATGAATGATGTATTAACTGGCGATTCTAGGTTATCTCACGATGACTGGTTTCTGCTTTGCACTCAGAGACAGCATTAATCAGTGTTGTAAATGACCTAATATTTTCTGATTAAGGAAATGCTTGAGTAATTAGGTGGCTAGATTTATGGACATCCTTTGGTACCAGTGATCATTATTTTGTTACATAGGGTAACAAAAAAGTGCATGTCAGGCACCGAATTTAAGGGTTTACAGAAATGTGTTGACAATAGTCCTTTACAATCGGAAGTTAAATATGGTGTCCTTCAGGGCTCAACTTAATTCTAGAAGTCAAAATAGATTTTCAGCATTTAGAGATAAAAACAGCTAAATGAAGAAACAGACTGTGCAGGCTAAAGATGAGAGCCTACAATTATTAAAATGCTCAATATGAAGGGGATAGGGAAGAAACAGTATATTCAGAACAGCGAAACGAGTTTTACAATAAACTTTACCATCTAAAATCAACAGCTTCCAAGGATTTTCTAAAAAGTACTTACCATGGTAATAGTTTATGCGGCTTACATTTCCTGACAGGTTGTACCAAGCTTCAAAAGGTTCTTGTATCTCAGCATAAGGCAAGGAGATAATGCCTACAAAAATTAGATTAAAAAAAGATTAAAGCTCATTGATACTTATAAATTTCAATGCTTGAAAAATCTCCTTGATTTTTAATCTGTTTTGGAGTACAGAATGACAAGCTGAACAAAACTCCATCTTTGGTATACATGGTAGTACACTTTAAGCCACCATAACACACTAAAGCAGTTCCTTGCATAAGCAGCTGATGAAAGCACTTTATTCCTTTGCCACGCAAGACAAAAAACGAATACACAATACACACAAACAGCAGCATATTACAGATTGGACTGCAAAGGAAGTGCTCAAATGGAAATTCCCCTAACACATCTTCCCCATTCTGCAGATTAATGTGCAGCTCACTTTCAGCCATGCTATGAGGAGTACTGGTTGTTAAACTCTGATTCTGGAGGGCGACAATAACCTAACTTTAAGTTTAGGACCTTTAACTTGCACCCTTCAATTAGTTCCCTAAATGTTCCGTTTACAAATAACACTTCTAGAACAGCCAAACTCTGTTCTCAGAATCAATACAATATGGGAGCCATTTCAACTTCCTCCATTTAGCAACATTTCAAAATACAATCCCAGTTGCAGAATCTAATACTGTTTCAATGCAGAGGAAATGGACTGCGGAGCAAAGGTTTAACTATATAAAAATAACCTGCCAACATAATGTAGGTCTAATAATTAACATTTTAGCTCCACTGTCAGCCAAACATTTAGTTGCAAAACAAATGGGCATGTGACTGCTAAATAAAAAGCAAGCATGATGACGGTGTAAAAAATTTGTTAAAATCACGAGGGAGAAAAGAGAAAGAAAAAAAAAAAATCACACACACACACACACAAAAACCTACATCTCTTATGTCCAGACACTTTCCTCCAAAATGGCTTACAAAAAGAGGTCAAAGTAATTAGAAGACTCTGGACAAAAACAGGCCATTCAGCCCAACAAAGCTCGCCAGTCCTATCCACTTATTTCTTCCAAGAAAACATCGAGTCGAGTTTTGAAACTCCTTAAAGTCTTACTGTCAACCACACTACATGGTAGTTTATTCCAAGTGTCTATCATTCTTTGTGTAAAGAAAAACTTCCTAATGTTAAGGGTAAATTTCGCATAAACAAGTTTCCAACTAGGTCCCCGTGTTCTTGATGAACACATTTTAAAATAACAGTCTTGATCCACTGTACTAATTCCCTTCATAATTTTAAACACTTCAATCATGTCACCTCTTAATCGTCTTTTGCTTAAACTGTATAAGCTCAGCTCTTTTAATCTTTCCTCATAATTCAACCCCTGTAGACCTGGAATCAGCCTCGTCGCTCTTCTCTGGACCTTTTCTAGCGCTGCTATGTCCTGTTTGTAGCCTGGAGACCAAAACTGCACACAGTACTCAAGATGAGGTCTCACCAGTACATTATAAAGGTTGATCAGAACCTCCTTGGACTTGTACTCCACACATTGTGCTAGATAACCTAACATTCTGCTTCTTAATGGCTTCTAAACACTGTCTGGAAGTCGATAGCTTAAAGTCCACTAGGACTCCTAAATCCTTCTCATAAGGTGTACTCTCGATTTTCCTACTGCTCATTGCATTTTCAAACCTAACATTTTTACTTCCTACATGTAATACATTTACTGACATTAAGTTTCATCTGCCACAAATCTGCCCAAGCCTGTATGCTATCCAAGTCTTTCTGTAATGATATATCAGATTCCAAATTATCTGCTAATCCACCTATTTTGGTATCATCTGCAAACTTAACCAGCTTATTACTTATATTCCTATTTAAATCATTTATATATATTAAAAGCAGCGGCCCTAGCACTGACCCCTGTGGAACACCACTCTTAAAATTGACCATTGAGTAAACATCAGTCTGTGGGAATGTACGGAAACAAGTTTCTTTTTTTTGTTTTAGGAGGATGAAATGAATTTTCTTACCAGAAACATGATATAATGTACCAAAATCTGGAGGCTTTGTCAAAGGTCTGCTTTCCAGCAACCCTGTGGACAGCAAAGAACATTTTCAATCCAACAGTAGCACATATTTAAACATACTTACAATAGATTTCTAAAGTCAATGGACTTAAGGTTGGCATGGTGGTTATGTTGTGGATAAACCTTCAGTTAAAAAAAAAAAAAAAAGGGAAGAGCAGTCTTCAGAAAGGCAGTCAGAATTTAGACTTTATTGCACAACACCACAGAAAACAATTGCAGAGCACATAAAGCCTGTCTCAGTTCATGAAATTAGAGAGACCCAAATTTATTACAATTCTTATCATAAAATGGGGGCTTCTCATGATGACCTTGCTCAGCACCTTTTCTCATAAAAATCACCTTGGGCCTCATGCATAATGCCGTGCGTAGAATTCACACTAATAACATGGTGTAAGCACAAAAGCGGAAATGTTCGTATGCACAAAAAAATCATATGCATAAATCTGTGCGAACGGCAACTTCCACATTCTTCTGCTACATAAATCCCGGTCAGCGTGAAAAGTAACGCATGTGCACGCGCCTGCTGTCCCACCCCAACTCCTCCCAGAATTACACCTCTTTGAATATGCAAGTCAATATAAATAGCCCTTAAGCTTAGCCTTCTGTGAAAAGACAATGGGAAAAGCACGAGGGAAAATAGAAGAATTTCAGCGAATACCAAGTGAAGGCAAACGTACTATTTGTTGGTTTAAAAAGTGGTATAAACAATTAAAGGAAGTTGATCGAGTGACAGAGTGTGGGAGAAACTCGAAAGCTCAAGTTCACAATGTTGCACAGTGCCCGAAATAAAAAAAGAAGTTGTCAGATATCAAAGTTGCCAAAAGGCAAGTCATAGCCCACCGTCTGAGTGTCATATGAAAGCTTATTAGGGTACAAAGAAAAAAAATAAAATAGGCACACAGTGGGGAAAAAAAAGCATGAAATGTCAACTTTAATCTCAAAATTTCCCCTTTAATCACATAGTTTATTTTGTCATTAAAGTAGAACATCAAACTTCATCTTAAAATTGTCTAATTTACTAGTTTCTCAATTCCCATCATAACTAAAGTAGAATGTTAAATGCTTGGTTTTGTATTTGATCTTCTATGTGGTCTCTGTGTGTGAATCACTAAATGCTTCTGGGATTTCTCTTCCTCCGACAGGACATAGAATCCATTACATTCGTAATATTACAGCTCTCTGAATAATTAAAATACTAAGATGTAGAATTGATATCATTTTCATGATGATAGGTGTTAAATCATGTTATTAAACATGGCAACACGGTGGCGCAGTGATTGTTTATGTCTCACGCAAGATGCTTGCTTTGCCGTGCGCGACCTTTGATTAAATAATTTACTGCAGCAATTCTGTCTCTTTCAAACGTACTAACCCCCAATTCATGTCCTTCCTTTTCTTTCTCCAAATACCCAATCGCCACACAATCAGCTCTGTAATAGACGTTAAGCCAGCTGTAAGATTATAACGCCGATTCTTCAAAACTTTTAATGAACATTGCTAGCGCTTCGGCACCATGACCTCACATGTTTCATTAACAATATAGATTATTTAAATGAAGTTAAAAGTTTTATCTGTATAATAAACATTTTGCTGCATTTCACCTTAAAAATAATATCGTCATCATATGTAAATACGCATTTTATAAAGTGGCGCAGGTTGTGCAATATTATAACTGTAACACAAGTTTACAGTGAGGTGATTGTACTAATAAGTACAAACAGTTCTATAAGGAGCACTTGATGGACTGATTGAGTGCTTTAATAATTCTTGGGATGAAACGGTTTCTGAACCACGAGGAAAGGCTCTGAAACATTTGCTGTATGAGAGCAGTTCAATAGGCAGCACGGCTGAGGCAGCGTGTGCTTGATGCTGCATCCCAATAATTCTCTTTCCAGTCAGCTATTGAGCTGTGATTCCCCCATAAACATCCCCATTATAAACCTTCTTCCCTGTAGACCGTTTCATAACAAATTTCCTTCCCAGCCCATCTTCTCATAACAACCACTTTGGCTTGAAGGTTATATTCGCCACCTGGAGGGGAGCATCACCCGATTACCCCTTCCCTTCGTGCTCACGTCCTAATCCTGAGCTGTTAAAGATCAATGTCCTTTTGGTTAATCAATTCTTACAATTAAGTTGGGATCAGGAGGACCCACTTGTGACAACTGGACTGCCTAATTAATAATTCAATTGACGATTACTTGTTGCACTAGCATCCCTATAAGGCTAATATAAAAAGCAACTGTGCCAGTAAACGGCTGCGTGCGGCTTCACTGATAAGGGTCAAGCTGCGGACAGCCTTGACATGGTGCTTCATGGCTGCTTGAAAGAAAGGAAAAAGACAAGCCTTTAAGAATTGATGCTTTTAGCTACAGTAAATACGTCTTCTGCTATAACGTTATTTGTTATCATTAGGATATATAAAGTAGCATTAGCATATGAACTTAAATACTTATCTAAAATATATATGTGTGTGCGCTAATGTAAAAGCCTGCAAACACAGACTGCGGCGCTGTTAAGCAGTGGCACACTTGTCTCACTTGCCGGCACAGAGGCCAAGCTGTTGCTCACTTCACAGGCATCTATCTATGTGCAGGGAAAAGTCCCTTACCTTCAATAATCAACTCAAGCCTCTATGCAACTCAGGCTAGCTAGGTGTTATAATGCATTTTAATTTAACGTTAACGCCCAAAGTATTAATGAGTTCTAAAAGATCTAAAAGCCATTTATGTGCTTGTATGTTTATGTGCTAGGTTGAGAGCTTGCCTAGTACTCACAAAGGCAGTGAGAAGCTCAGCATCTTCATTCCCAAAACAAAATCTGCTTGGATTAACGAGGCGAATAAGGCTGGCGAGCTTGCTCGGTTAAGCGGTCTGTTCTTATCAAGATTTTTCAGTGTTTACTCACCCAATGAATGAAGACATAAAACTCATACTGTGCATTGCCCTTTAATCTACACGTATATATAATTTGATCAACTGTTGCATCCGCATTATGCGTTTTGCATCACTTTTAGCACAAGGAGTTCCAAGCTCTTTAATGTTAACTCTTCCCTGGACTTTCTAAAGTAGCACCATGTTAGGGTGCCTTGGCGCTAGCTCCGTACAAGTAGGGATGAACTGGAGGGATGTCTGTCCGACTCCATCGCAAAGCATGCGAAAGCATTAACCCGCTCTAATTGTAATCAGACTAATTGCAGTCACCAATTGTTTTTTTTTTTTTTTCCCCCGTATATAAGAAAAAACCCTTAGTACTTTTATTAAAGGACACCTACAGTGACAGAGCAAGGATAAGGTCAGCTTCGGAACCAGTCTCTCAAAACTGTAGCATCCCTGGAGTAAAAATCTAAATGAAATTTCAATACGAGTAAGGCAAACGTTCATTACATACAATAACTACGCGTTTTCATTTGGGCTCCGTGCAAACTGATTTCATCCAATATGTTCAGCTTACACATTTCACTATTGTTGCCGCTTAACTGTCAAACTTCTCAAGGCCAAAATATGGAAGATGTTTTGACGCTGGCAGCTGTGCAATCACGAACTACACGAGTCCAAGCTTGTCAGATGTAATTTTCCTGGATTCAGGTTTATAAATTGACCTGGTAATCAGATTTCACTTTTTGTCGAAAACATGTAACAAATGGAATCATCTTACAGGTTTTGAAAGAAGAGATCAAAAGGTTTTCAATGAAATGCATAAATGATAAGCACAGATTGGTATGCAGTACTGTTTTCTATCTGTTCACTTGTCATTTACCTCAGATGAGTTCTACTTACCAAACTGTTACCTAGACAAGAGATATGCTGCAACAAAACAACTGTCATTTTCACGCAGTGACGAAGAACATTAAGATTTAATAAACGGCAACGCTCCGATTTAATTGGACACCTCTGCTATCACTTAAGAACACAAGCCCTCGCCCCTTCCCTTTTTGCCAGCAAGACACAAAACTGCCAGAATAAATAACAGAAAAGCTTTACTCAGCTGTGCTTTAATACGGAAAATCGATGCAACCCAAAACAAAATGTATATTAAAAAAAAGAGAAAAGATCCTCTTACCCATACAAGTGCAACTCAAAAGGACGAAAATATATTCCAAGACATATATCTCCATACTAACTGCTGTAACAAAAAAAATCGGCAACCCTTTGTAAAGAGATGCCAAACACACAAAAGTCCTGTGGCAATTCAATTTAATAGAGACCCACTAGATATCAATCACGAGCACGTCTTTTTAGCAGGAGCCAATCAAATTACGTTTATGCCGAAATCTACCCAATCATGGAAGTGAAGGCGGAATCTAATCTTCCGGAAAGCTGCATTTCCGGTGGTTTAGCCTACTGGACTAATCAGCAAAGATCGCTTCACATGATCCAAAATCAGCTGATGATTAGAATGACTAGACAACGTAAAACGGTGGACAACTGCCATTGTTAAGTAAGTGTGTACAAGGGTAGCAGAGTGATGTTGCGAGGAGTAATGAATTAAAGGTTCAGTCTAAGTCATTACCGTGTACACTAATAACATTTCGAAAACAGATCGATTAAAAATGCAAAACTCAGTTATGACACATTTTTATTGTTGATGATTATACTGCAGAAATATTTTATTGATAGTCAACCTCACGTTTTCTCGTTGTAATTGTTAAGATATATAGAATATAACAACACAATTTCACTTTTTAATCACATCTTTTATGATGGCAAAAACAGACATGCTTCAATTTTCAATTTTATTGTATACTGTGTACTGGCTTTTCATCAGATTTATCTGCGATGTGATAATAAAGCAACTAGAAAGACAGAAGAATCATGTCAAATTAAGTAAGATAGATAAATGGATGGATAGGTTTATGTAAAAAAGCTATAATAATTGTGTAGCAGGCATGTTATGGTACAGATCAAGATTATTTTATTAGTTTTGCTACAGTGCTTTCCCTCAGACCAATTTTATTAAAATTGCATGATATTCCAGTAGATTCAAAACTTTGGAAGATTCATACTTTACCTGTAAAATGCATAGTGCTCTAGGCTGGTCTGCCCATTTGTAATGTTTGTAGCTGCTTTATTCATTAGTTTTCTTGAGGAAATATTTACAACATATGCAGTATTTGGCATTAGGTATGCCAAGGTTTAATGACAGTAGACTCTGCAGTCTGAATAGGGCAAGGTCTAAAAGCATGTGACTGCCATCAGCTTCACGTGACTTACTGGTTATAGTGACTAGTGAAGCTAAACATACAGTATCTTCAAGTTATAAATTAAAACCAGAGTAGTGGAAGAAAATATTCCTGCATAATTAAGACTGTAGTGTAGCATTGCAGGTTTATAGGCCAATAATAATATACATACTGTGCAGATTTTGTTATTTCTCAGATCTGTCTTAGAAAGTCTCAAAATGTGAATGATTTATATAGTGGGCTGAACTGAAAATCTTTTACAATAGTTGAGTATCTGCACCAGGAGAGGGAATTCAAATATAGTAAAGGGACTTCTGTGTAGTAACTCAAGTTTAATTTAACATAAGGGTTAAATTAAATTAAATTACATTGTAGGGTTCTTTGTACTTATGCTGGCCAAGATAGGATACGATTGCTAGATTATGGGTCCATATTAGCTTTCCTATATGTGTTTGTTTAACATCTGCAGTTTTGTTATTATTTGTCTCATCTCTTTGCTAAATATAGTTTGCTGCCATGAGCACTGTGTTAGATGTAATGGATGGACTGGCATCCTTACTGGGATAGAGAGTGGTCCCTTACCCTACAAGGAGGCCATTAAGGAAGGATGGTGCAGATTGTTGTGCACCACTGCTGGGGTGGTTGCTGTTCCCTTTCCCAATCTGGGGACCGATATAATGTTTGAACTGGGGGAAACTTCCTGCCAAGAACATTTGTTTCCCCAGTGTTATAAATGGCAGTGCTTCACTGGCCTGGCTCCAATATGGACACATGCAAGGCTGCTTTGGACTTGTAGTTCGGGAAGGCAACCCAATTAGGTTCCTGAAGGGCCTCTACAAGAAGAAGACTCCTTTATTCTATTGCAGCTCTATTTGACCCGAAAATGCAGTTCAGTGCCAATTGAACCGATATGGAGGCCTAGGCTTAGTCCAGGATACGCGCCCCTTGAGTTACCACTCCTCAGTGTCCATAGCATGGATTCAATATTATTTGACTTCAAGGTCCGGGGTGTACCCCTCAGTGTCCATAGTGTGTCCTTAACTTTCCCCTTGTTTGGAATGATTTGTTCTGTCTTGGGTGCACTGTTATGGCACTGGAAGTACTCCTGGGCCTGGCATAAAGGCAGCCACCCCAACTTACTCAAGAAAGTCAGGAGGACTTGGGCAAAGCTTGCCTGGGCATAGTGGTTAAAGCTTTGGATTTTAAATGCTAAGTTTGTCGGTTTAAATCCTGCTTCTGATCCTGTGTCACTATGAACAAGTCACTTCAGCTGCATGTGCTCCAATTGAACAAAAAGAAATGTAACCAATTGTATCTCAGATGTTGTACGTCACCTTGGATAAAGGTATCAGCCAAATAAGTAAATTTAAAGAAGTAGAGGAAAGAGAAGTAAAGATGGAAGGCTAGAAAGAGATAACATAACTGCATTGTGGTTGTGCATTTGGCAACAGAAGCCAATGTAAGGCAAATGTATTTAAACATAAGCTGTCAACCAAACTGGGGACTGATACTGTGTCTGAGATTTGGGGCTCTGCTATCCCTCCTACAGGCCACCCTGCATATAATGATTATTGATGATATTGTCTTTTTGTATTTTACTAATCTATACAGTTTAAAATAAAGTGATGATTAAAAATGATTAAACAAATAATTTCATCATGAAAGAGCAAGCTAGAGGTTGGACAGGCCCAGCTCCTTGGTCAGCAGGTCATTCATTAATGTCCCATATAAATTTTAAAGGCAGGTCTTTCATTTTTTCTTGGAAGACTTGGTCAAACTTTTCATTCTGGGCAACAGTCATCGTGTTTTTCCAGTCTCCAATAGTCCCTGTAATATAACAAAAAAGACATGACTTTAATAACATCTGTACTTGAAGCACTTGCTGAAATTTATGACATGGCTTAAGGAACACCCACACATCTGCCATGGATAACTGAAATGCTACTAAGCCTGTATTTCCCTGTATATTGGTATATCACTTAATATATCTAAAAGGAATAATACTTGGAAGACAAGCTTAAATTAGACTTCTTTTTATATTTGTTGATAAATGATGACTTTTTCTTTTACTTGAACACAAATTTGGGAATATCAGTATCAAAGTTAAACCATATGATATCAAACTTTAAAGCCTTGACAACAACGTGATATCAGGGTCCAAAAAGCTGATATCATATTTCAGAATTTTATCTTATATCAAAATTAAAAACTTGGATGATGAATTCTACACTTCAAATACATTTGAATGATTCTGACAGTTTACTCAGTTTTATATATTAGGATATTAGAAAAATTTAGATGAGAAGAGGCCATTCATCCCAACAAAGCTTGTCAGTTCTTTTCACTTCTTTTCTCCAAAATAACGTCAATTTGTGTTTTCAAGGTCCCTAAAGTTCTATTGTCTACTGCATTACTTGGTAACTTATTCCATATGTAATTCTATTTGTAAAACGTTATATTAACTTGCTGTGGTTGCCCGGGGTTTGTTTCCTGCCTTGCGCTCTGTGTTGGCTGGGATTGGCTCCAGAAGACCCTCGTGACCCTGCAGTTAGAATATAGCGGGTTGGATAATGGATGGATGGATGGATGGATATATTAACTTGCATTCAATTTCACTTGCCACACATCTGCCCAAGCCTGTATGCTGTCCAAGTCCCTCTGTAATGATTCAACAGATTCCACATTATCTGTCAATCCACCTAGCTTGGGATCATCTGCATTGTTGCTTTGCAACCCCTACATCCATCTTAATAAAAGGACAAGTGTCTCTATGTGTCTGTGCATCCATCTGGTTACTAGGATTAAGAAGGAAAATTTATAAATCGGTTAATTTGTTATTATTATATAAAGCCACAAAAATACCTTAATAAAAATTGTTTAAAATGAAGAGGTCAACAAATTTAATTTGAATTGCTTTTCAGTGTTCCCAGCTGTTTCACTTCTTCTGTTTACTATGGGAAAAATTATTTGATTTTTTTTGGAAATGTACGTTAATTTAGGGCAGCACGGTGGTGCAGTGGTAGCGCTGCTGCCTCGCAGTTAGGAAACTCGGGTTCACTTCCCGGGTCCGCCCTACGTGGAGTTTTCATGTTCTCCCCGTGTCTGCGTGGGTTTCCTTCGGGTTCTACGGTTTCCTCCCACCTCCAAAGACATGCAGGTTAGGTGGATTGGCAATTCTAAATTGTCCCTAATGTGTGCTTGGTATGTGGGTGTGGGTGTGTGTGTCCTGCAGTGGGTTGGCGCCCTGCCCAGGATTGGTTCCTGCCTTGCACCCTGTGTTGGCTGGGATTGGCTCCAGCAGACCCCTGTGACCCTGTGTTCGGATTCAACGGGTTGGAAAATGGATGGATGGAAGTTAATTTATGAAGAAAGTATCCAAAAAAGTGTTTGAGAATGCAATACATAAGTAGAATTTGTTTGAAACTTGTTTTTCTTAATTTATCAACTTTTTTGATGATGTGATCTTCACATAGTCAATGGTGGCTCTGATCAGGGCTCTCGAGGGACTGAGTGAAGATTTTGAGTGTCTGGGCCTGTGAGTGTCCTGGATAAAAACCAAGTACAATCCATTAATGGCCTCTTAGGCACAGCTATCAGTAGTGTGCCTGTCTGTGGACAGAGGTTTACTTACCTTGGCCGCAACTTTCATGTCTCTGGTGACTCTTCCTATGAAGTCAGTAAACGGATTGGGAGAGCATGGAGGAGCCATGATATTGCTGGAAAGGGGTGGGTGGCGCTCCTGATATCTTTACAAAAGGACAAAGGTCCGGGTCTTTAGAGTTCTGGTGCTTTCTGTTTTTCTATATGATTGTGAGACATGGAAGGTATCCAGTGATCTGTGATGAAGACTGGACTCCTTTGGTACTGTGTCTCTTCAGAGAATTCTTGAGTACAGCTGGTTTGACTTTGTGTCAAATGAGTGGCTGCTCATGGAGTCCTGAATGAGGCACATTGCCTGCATTGTGAGGTAGTGCCAGTTATGGCGATTTCTTGAGGGTGATCTGGCTTGAAAGACACTCATTATTGAGGACCCGAGTGGCTGGACCAGGCCAAGGGGACATCCACATAATACCTGGTTACCGCAGATAGATGGTCATTTCTGGAGGGTGGAACTGGTCTACGTGTGTGCCTGGGGGGTGAACAACCAGGATCATGAGCTGTTTCATTGTGTGGGGGGTGCAGCAACATACTGTACCACTTCATGCTCCCCAACATGACCTAACATGACCTGATGGAAGAAATCACTAAATCACCAGTGAACATTCCTCCCATACTATTTATTACTCAATGATAACTGATGCATCTTCAGTCTTCTGCATTGAACAGGCCAGATTTACTACTCTCAGGTGAGCACTGATGTTGGTTTTCTTACTTATAAATTTTTATCTTTGAGTGAACATGTGTTGCCAATGAGAGTGACCAGAGTATACAGAAAGTTATGTGCCCTCTGGACCATATTTTTTACTCATGTTTGGCTGTTTGTGTGTTTTAGTACATTTATGGTGCCAAATTGCCTATTCATATGCATATTCACCTATACACAGTATTTCATTATGGATCAAAGTTTTCAAGTCATATTGAACAATGTCATCAATATAAACTTTACTTCATGTGATATATAATTTTGCACAAAACACAAGAACTGCTATAAATGAAATTAATCCAAACCACTAAATCAAGTATTTAAACATACTGTACCATCTAGAGAAACAATACTTGGATTTCTGTCTGGCATTTGCATGACAACACAGGCTGTGGTAACATCAACAACAACAAGTGCAAGTCAGCACAGGTATGACATATAAATCATGAGTCAAGGGAACCATGAAGCTTCAGGAACCATTGCAAAAAAGTAATGACAATGAAGGAGGAAGAAGACATGTCTACTGTATGTCCATCTAGTTTCTGGTGATAGCAGAAAAGCAGGTTAGGAGACCAGGGTGTATATTTGATTGCCCTGTTTATTTTACAAGAAAGAATAATCTTTTAACAGCAGAAGATTCCTGTTGTATGTTGCTAAAGTGCTAATTATTATCATCAATTTGTTTTACATTGGATAACATCATATACTGTATTACAGACAACTAGCAATAAGAGAGGGTATATATGGTCTCTGTCTTTCTATGTGCTGTTATGTTCAATATTATGTACACATTTTAACACACTTTGTGTACATGTATACATGTGCAGAGGGAGAAAGAGACAGGGGGACACTGTGTGTAATCCTGGATGGGCTGCATACTTCCTCACACACCCTTCAATGGGTCAGTTTACTATACTTGCATGTCTTTGACATGTGTGAAGAAACGTAGAAACGTTGGAGAGCCCAAGAAGAATATGCAAAACCCATGTAGAAAAAGCCCAAGCTGCAGGTCGAACCTAGGACTCTAGAGTTGTGAGGTAACAGCGATAACCACTACTCCACCATACTTCCTTAACTAATTTAATTATTTTCTCATTACTCAAAACACCTGGCTTTACTGTGCATGCATATCATTCATAATGGGAGATGTACCTTTACGCATAAAACTCCCATTTTCTTTATTTGCATGGTCAGCAGGTATCCATTCATAATTTGCTTTAGGATTTTTCTTCATCTTGTTGAAGGTGCCCTCTTCAACAATCTTGTCAATATCCATATTCTCTGTCTTTTTTCCAAGGAATTTGCAGATCTTAATGACCACAGCTCTGAGGTCCTAATAAAAATCAGATTTAAAAATGAATTAATTATATAAGGCCTCTAAGTTAACATGTAAGCCTAAGAACAATGAAAAAAACTCCTTTCTGCGTTAAGTGTATACTATTCCATTCATAAGTTTACATATCCCTGGTAGAATCTGTAAAATGTTCACTACTTTTAGAAAATATGATCTGTACTAATAAAAGGCAAAGCCCTCACTGACTGACTGACTGACTGACTGACTGACTGACTGACTCATCACTAATTCTCCAAGTTCCCGTGTGGGTAGAAGGCTGAAATTTGGCAGGCTCATTCCTTACAGCTTACTTACAAAAGCTGGGCAGGTTTCATTTCGAAATTCTACGCGTAATGGTCATAACTGGAACCTATTTTTCTCCATATAATGTAATGGAGTTGAGCTCGATGGCCGTGGGGGGCAGAGTTTCGTGTGACATCATCACGCCACCCACATAATCACGTGAACTGACTGTCAACGCAGTACGTAGAAAACAAGGAAGAACTCCAAAAAACGCTGAAGAAAACATGCATTATACAATTGAGAAGGCAGCGAAACAATAAGAAGCGACCGAGTCACACATACAACCATATTCATGAGTACAGCTACTTCGGAAACAAAGCACGGTGTAAACCTAAAGTTTAAATTAACTTCATAGACAGGCTGCCGCTGGCGTTTGTCATGCCCACTGCTAATGCGGGATACAAGTTTAATGAGAGGGCGCAGGATATAAACGAGAGTTTTGATCACTTTGTAACTAAGTTAAAATTACTGGTGAAGGGCTGGGCTTATGCACATTCCGAGAGACTGTGTTTGTGGGGGATTGACAGTTAAGGCGGGTGGGAGAGTCACGTTATTTTTAAAATGTTTCCTTTTCTTAGCACAAGCACAGCTGAGAAGCTTCGATGCACGTGCTCCATAACGCGTTAAGAAATAACGCATTTAATCACTCTTTGCATTCCAAGCAAAGGGGAACTTCTGGCAATGCATAATTTCCTGGTACATTGATGTACACATCAGAGCTACAAAAATGTAACAGTCGGATGAAAGTGAGTTGCTAGGACTGATTGGAGGAAAATTTCATTTCAAAAGACTACCCGACGGAAGCCTTGATAAAAGCGTGGTTTTGTGCACATATATATATGTATATATATATATGTGGATGTATATGTATATATACAGTACTGTATACAGTATATATATATATATATATATATATATATATATATATATATATTGTGACAGCTTAAGGGTTTGCTCGCACCCTTGTACCCTCAGACTACACGTCAGACACCAGGTAAAAGTCCAATAATGATATTTATTACAATAATAATGTGCACAAAGCATGCTCCTCTCCACAATACTCAAATAAACAAAAACAATAACAATTCCTCCAACTCCCAGATGCTTAGCCACCCTGCCTCCCAACTCAGCTCGTCTGTCTGGGATCTCCCAGAGTCCTTTATACTCCTTGACCTGGAAGTGTTTGTCCCTCAGTCCATGTGACTTTCTATCACTTCCGGGTCAGGTAAAAACTTCTCTTTTTCTTCATCCCGGAAGCACGTCATTTCTTCTGTCCATGTGAGTGGGACGTACTTCCAGAGTGTAGAGAAAATAGTCCCTGGGCATCCCTGCAGCGACTCCTGGCGGCCCCCATTGTATCCAGTAGGGCTGTGCATTTAAAGACCACTGTCCATAATTCCCTGCTGGCATTTGGGCACCTCTACGCTGCAAGGAGGGCTCCATCTGGCGGCCTGGAGGTATTGGCCGGGGTACATGGCCGGCCATATCTTACAATATATATATATGACAGCAACACTTAATGACAATGACAATGTCAATCATGTTACGTTATTATTAAAATGTTTCCTTTTCTTTTTCATTACTTCTGTAACACACTACTTCTCTGCTGCGAAGCGCGGGTATTTTGCTATATATATATACAGGGTGGGCCATTTATATGGATACACCTTAATAAAATGGGAATGGTTGGTGATAATAACTTCCTGCTTGTGGCACATTAGTATATGTGAGGGGGAAAACTTTTCAAGATGGGTGGTGACCATGGTGGCCATTTGGAAGTCGGCCATTTTGGATCCAACTTTTGTTTTTTCAATAGGAAGAGGGTCATGTGACACATCAAACTTATTGGGAATTTCACAAGAAAAACAATGGTGTGCTTGGTTTTAAGGTAACGTTATTCTTTCATGAGTTATTTACAAGTTTCTGACCACTTATAAAATGTGTTCAATGTGCTGCCCATTGTGTTGGATTGTCAATGCAACCCTCTTCTCCCACTCTTCACACACTGATAGCAACACCGCAGGAGAAATGCTAGCACAGGCTTCCAGTATCCGTAGTTTCAGGTGCTGCACCTCATATCTTCACAGCATAGACAATTGCCTTCAGATGACCCCAAAGATAAAAGTCTAAGGGGGTCAGATCGGGAGACCTTGGGGGCCATTCAGCTGGCCCACGACGACCAATCCACTTTCCAGGAAACTGTTCATCTAGGAATGCTCGGACCTGACACCCATAATGTGGTGGTGCACCATCTTGCTGGAAAAACTCAGGGAACGTGCCAGCTTCAGTGCATAAAGAGGGAAACACATCATCATGTAGCAATTTTGCATATCCAGTGGCCTTGAGGTTTCCATTGATGAAGAATGGCCCCACTATCTTTGTACCCCATATACCACACCATACCATCAATTTTTTTGTTCCAACAGTCTTGGAGGGATCTATCCAATGTGGGTTAGTGTCAGACCAATAGCGGTGGTTTTGTTTGTTAACTTCACCATTCACATAAAAGTTTGCCTCATCACTGAACAAAATCTTCTGCATAAACTGAGGGTCCTGTTCCAATTTTTGTTTTGCCCATTCTGCAAATTCAGTGCGCCGATCTGGGTCATCCTCGTTGAGATGCTGCAGTAGGTGGAGTTTGTAAGGGTGCCATTTGTGAGTAGCTAATATCCGCCAAAGGGATGTTCGACTAATACCAGTCTCCAGTGACATGCGGCGAGTGCTACGCTGTGGGCTCTTGCTGAATGAAGCTAGGACAGCCACTGATGTTTCTTCATTAGTGACAGTTTTCAATCATCCACATTTTGGCAAATCCAACACTGAACCAGTTTCACAAAACTTAGCAAGCAGTTTGCTAACTGTAGCATGGGAGATGGGTGGTCTCGTAGGGTGTCTTGCATTGAAATCTGCTGCAATGACCCGGTTACTGCGTTCACCAGACATCAACACAATTTCTATCCGCTCCTCAGGTGTTAACCTCTGCGACATGTCAATGGCTGTAAACAAAGAGAAACTTGTAAATAACTCATGAAAGAATAAAGTTACGTTAAAACCAAGCACACCATTGTTTTTCTTGTGAAATTCCCAATAAGTTTGATGTGTCACATGACCCTCTTCCTATTGAAAAAACAAAAGTTGGATCCAAAATGGCCGACTTCCAAATGGCCACCATGGTCACCACCCATCTTGAAAAGTTTCCCCCCTCACATATACTAATGTGCCACAAACAGGAAGTTAATACCACCAACCATTCCCATTTTATTAAGGTGTATCCATATAAATGGCCCACCCTGTAGATATATATATATATATATATATGAATGACCTCCAAAGAGCGCTGAGACTTTTGATCACGTGAACGTGTCTGCAAAAAGTGGCGTCTCCTGCCCTACAAAACTCGAGCAGCCGGCGCGCGTGCATAGCTGTGCCGGCCTTTGAAATGCTGACTGCGCTTCTGCCATAAGTCAAAGTAAGCACTTTTAATTTTTTTCATCCTCCCCCTGAGCTATAGCCCAGGCAAGTGCAAACACAGGATCCCTTTTCTACACCGCGGCAAACTAATATTAAGGCGCTTCGCACTTTCTTTTGCACGTATACGATTATGAGGTTGTCAGCTCGGATTATGAACACACGCACAGGAGTGGAGGACCGACAGTGCCATCACAGCCGATCAGTACCGCTGCTCCCTATACGCAGAGTACACAGTCTGCGTAGGGCACCAACTCCCAGGGGGGCACCATCCCAGCTGCTCAAAAAAATCGTTTTTATATATTATAATAATAAATTAATATTAATAATATACATATACAAATAAACAAAAATATAAACGTATATATTGCATTTTACGGTGAACGCAGAGTAGGCTAAGCATACGTGATGACGCGCGTGCCCTCATGTATTTACTTTTATTTGAATAAAGTTCTATTTTGGCCCCTATAGTAGGTGTTATTTTTATTATTTTATTTTTACTTCCGTAATATTTGGGGGAGGGGGCACAAAAGTAAATTTCTGCTTAGGGCACCCATTTTGCCAGCAGCGGCCCTGCAGCCGATTAATGGCTGGGGCGTCTCACCAGTCTACACAAGACGCACTGCGACTGTCCCCAAAAGGCGCTCATATCGTCAGCGAAGACATCTCTCTACACTATATAAAAGAAAAAGACAACTTTCCTTTCTTTACACTTTTTTCCTTTTATCCCAAACCAAAGCCTTTCTCTCTTAACACTGCAGAGGACACAAAACTAATTTTCTTTAATTGCTGGTAATGCCGGTAAGGCACATTACCAGAGGCAGAAATTTGGACGTTCACATAGAAAATGTAATTTCTATACCACAGCCGTCGTGTAGCGCCTTTCAAAAGGGATCTACTATCGACAGATGATCCATATACATTTTAGCTGCTGTTAGTTACTTACCTGTTGTGTTACACAGTCTTTAAAATGTAGTTTACCCGCAACCACTCCAGTAGTGCTCTATGTACCTGTACTTCTTAAAACGTTAATGTTTTACTGTTTAATAACTTATAGACTATATTTTATTATTTTTCCCTTGCACTCAGTGACCAAAGCTATACACACACATATAGACACATACATATATATACACATATATATTTACCTGTGTGTATGTTTGTATGTATGTGTATATATATATATACACACACACACCAATCTACATTATATATATATATACACACACACACATATATAATTTGTGTGTGTGTATGTATGTATGTATGTGTGTATATATATGATGTACATAGGTATGTATATATATATGTGTATATGTGGATAGATATGTATATATGTATATAGATATGAAGATATGTATGTGTGTATATATATATATATATATATATATATATATATATATATTATATATATATATAGACTCAAACCCATTATGACAGCAGCAATCCAAGCTGTGAGAAAACAGTAAAAGGAGGCGTGTCAGGCGTGGTGGTACATTTTCTGATGCAGCTACCGAAAACAACTTCGTGACGCTGCCGCCAAATACACAAAACAATTACTTTGACAATCATCCATCCATCCATCCATTTTCTAACCCGCTGAATCCAAATACAGGGTCGCAGGGGTCTGCTGGAGCCAATCCCAGCCAACACAGGGCACAGGGCAGGAACCAATCCTGGGCAGGGTGCCAACCTACCGCAGGACACACACAAACACACCCACACACCAAGCCCAATTTAGAATCGCCAATCCACCTAACCTGCATGTCTTTGGATTGTGGGAGGAAACCGGGGCGCCCGGAGGAAACCACGAGACACGGGAGAACATGCAAACTCCGCAGGGAGGACCCGGGAAGCGAACCCGGGTCTCCTAACTGCGAGGCAGCAGTGCTACCACTGCGCCACCGTGCCGCCCTTTGACAATCATGTTACGTTATTTTTTAAATGTTTCCTTTTCTTTTCCATAACTTTTTTAACACACGAAGCGCAGGTATTTTGCTATATATATATATATATATATATATATATATATATATATATATATATATATATATATATATATATATATACTAGTAAAATACCAGCTTAGAGAAGTAGTGTGTTAAAGAAGCAATGAAAAGAAAAGGAAACATTTTGAAAATAACGTAACATGATTGTCAATGTTATTGTTTTGTCACTGTTGTGAGTGATGAGTGTTGTTGTCATATATATATATATATATATATTTATATATATATATATATTTACACACACACACAAACATATATATATACATATCTATACATATACACATATATACATACATATATATCTACATATATACACATACATATACACACACATAAATACATACACACATACTGTACATACATACACACACATATATACACACACAGCTATTTCAGTATCAGTGCAATACGCTGTTTGTTAAAACGGATGACACCCGCTCTTACGTGCAAGTCTGCGTGGATATTATGAACTATCGTATTTGTTCAAGTTCTATTTAAATTTTAAATAGAAGGAATTTTTATTTAGTCGACAGAAATATCTTTGGTAGGAATGGTAAAACAGACAGGAATATTATTCCTGAATAAATCAACTCAAACCTTAAACAACTTATAATATTTTGCTCTCCATAAAAATATATCCTGTCTAAATTATACAAGTTAGAAATAAAGTAAACGTTAAAAGAACAAACATTCAAATTTCTTTACTCTTATGTAATTTTATATTTTATAAAAAATAAACTTAGATTTTAAATATCCCAAAAGATTTTGCTCTCCATAAAAATATATCCTGTCAAAATTATACAAATTCAAATATGAACATGCTGCATAACAAAACCTGGAAATATAAATAAAATGTGTTCCTTTCAGCAATAACAAATCAAATCATTCAGTTGTCTTTGCTCATATGTCATTTTAGAGCTGGACGCCTGGCATCTTTTTGGCAACAGGTTCGTTTCTGTTTGGTGTGAGGTTCTGTGTTGTGGAGATTCTCAGGATGGATTGCAGGTGCTCATCAGTGAGGCGACTCCTGTGTGCTGTTTTGTTAGTCTTTATCACTGAGAAGAGCTTCTCACACAGATATGTGCTACCAAACATGCACAAGGTTCGAGCCGCATGTAGACGGACTTTTTTTGTTCTTCAAAGTCACCAAAGCGCCGTGCAAACTCAGTGCGCTCAGTTTATCAGCAAAGTGCGTATTTGGGAAGACCGTGGTGACGACTTGGTTTAACATTACTTGGTAACAGGGAAAGTGGGGCAAGTGGTTGTGTCTCCCATAAAAGCAGCTCAATTGAAATCACTTTGTGATTGTGCACGGTAAAACGTCCGCTGAAGTGTCAGATTCTTATTTAATTCTTCTGCTTTCTGTATCTTCTGCATTGCATTCAGGTCTTTCAGGTTACCCTGATGTTTTGTTTTATAGTGCCGTCTTAGATTAAATTCTGTAATTACAGCCACATTAGCTCCACAAATGAGACACACGGGTTCAGTAAACATATACTCAGCCTCCCATCGGTTTTAAAGGCTCTATTTTCAGAATCAACTTTTCTCTTCAGCATCGTGTGAGCTAGCTTCGCAATAACTTGCAGCATCTTAAGGTAGACTTGATTAACGCGTAACTGTTCGGCAAGGCAGCTGAAGCGCTGCATTATGGGATCTGTAGTTTATTGTGTTACCAGCGCTTCATATACCGGGCTTTAATAACAATAATACAGTATATAAAATGATCTCGCGGGCGGATATAATTACGCCGGGCGGATGTGGCCCGCGCCCTTGAGTTTGACACATATGGACTAAATAGAACTTGAAAAGATATATTTTTCAAATGTGATCGCGCAATTCAGATAGAGTTGACGCGCACTACAGCCTGCATGCCTCAATAAGTCATCCTCCCTTGCCCTTACTTTTTTACCGTTCATCTAATGAATACACTGAGTATGGCTTTACCAAAACAATCATTGATGGCGAATAAAGTATCCATTATTCGAGTATGTAGATCGGGTTATATATATATATATATATATATATATACCAGCGTCGCAGCGAGAAGTAGTGTGTTAAAAAGCTAGAAAAGAAAAGGGAACATTTTAAAAATAACGTAACATGACTGTCAATATACAGTATTTGTTTTGTGAGTGTTACTGAGTGTTGCTGTCATCAAGGATTTGATTATCATTATTTCTTTCAATCAGGTTCGTATTTGTAGGATGTGTTGTGTTCAAGTTACATTCCGTGTTTGTCAATCGTTGTAAAGATGACAGGTTTCATTCATCGATTCGTTTCTTACTGCATCAATAAACAGCTCGTCTTCTTCTTTATCTGAGACCTGACACACTGCATGCACGGGTTTTTTACACTGTCTTCCTTTAGCGGGACATTGACTTTTTCCAACGTGTGCTTTGTTTCCGCAGTAGTTGGATTTATGAATATGCTTGTATGTATGAGGCGCTTCATATTTTTGCTGCCTTTTCAATTGTGTAATTCGGTTTTGTTCAGCTCTTTGGAACTGTTGCTTTTTATCTGTGCACTGCGTCAGTTCACGTGAGCCGCTCGGTGTACATGCATCGAAGGTTCCCAGCTGTGCTGGTGCCATCTGTGCTATGTCCGTGGCTGTATTTAATGTTACCTTAGTCCTGGCACTTAAAACTTTCTCTCGCAGTTTTGCTGAGTTTGTGTCAAACACCACCCTGACCATCTCATCTTCCTCTCCATAAGCACAGTCCTTCACCCGTGAATATTTAGTGGCAGTTTGCTATTGGATTGCCGCTGACGGACGGCCTTATATGGGCAGGCACTAAATTACAAACGCCAGCGGCAGCCTGTCTATGAACTTAATTTAAAGTGTAGGTTTACATCGTGCTTTGTTTCAAGTAGCAGAACTCATCAATATGGTTGTATATGTCACTTGCTCGCTTCTTATTGTTTCACTGCCTTCTCAATTATATAATGCATGTTTTCTTCAGCGCTTTTTGAGGTCTTCCTGGTTTTCTATGTACTGCGTGATTACGTGGGAGGCGTGATGATGTCACACGAAACTCCGCCCCCACGGCGTTGAAGCTCATCTCCATTACAGTAAATGGGAAAAACTGCTTCCAGTTATGACCATTACGCGTAGAATTTCGATATAAAACCTGCCCAACTTTTGTAAGGAAGCTGTAAGGAATGAACCTGCCAAATTTCAGCCTTCCACCCACACGGGAAGTTGGAGAATTAGTGATGAGTCAGTGAGTGAGTGAGTGAGTGAGTGAGTGAGTGAGTGAGTGAGTGAGGGCTTTGCCTTTTATTAGTATAGATATATATGAATGACAGCAACACTCATAACAGTGACAAAACAATTACATTGACAATCATGTTACATTATTTTCAAAATGTTTCCTTTTCTTTTTCTTTACTTCTTTAACACACTACGTCTCTGCTGCGAAGCGCGGGTATTTTGTTAGTTAACAATATAAGGCATATTTCTTTTATTTTGCCATGCACGCTTGGATTAATCTAACCACAGCGTTATACATCTATTACACAAATCATAATATAAAAACAAAATTATGCAGATAACCATTTTCAAAAGTTTATATACTTTTGGTTATTTTTTTTGTGTGTTACTCCCGTAAACCTCAGTGACTATCTGCAGACTTTTGTGATAGTTGAGAATGAGTCCCTTAATTTTCTCAGGTGCTAAACCTGCCCACTCCAATTGACAAAAAGACTCCAAGTCTTGTAAATATATTGGTTGCCTTTGTTTGTCCTGCATGTTTGAGTTCTCCCCACAGTGGCCGAATTATTTTGAGATTCAGAGACTGCAATAGCCACTACTGAATGTTTCGATTCTTCTGCTGCACCCTCTGATGGGTTGACTTGGCCTTGTGTTTTGGATCTTTCTCATGCTGGAGAATCATGCTAAACCTCATGCACCACTTCCAGGCAGATGAATTCAAAATCTTCTCCAAATATTTCTGATAATTTTCTGTATTCACTTTACATCAATTTTAACCAAACTTTTTGTACTGCTTCAGCTCACACACCCAGAGCCAGCTAAAGGATTTTTGCTGCTCTTGGTGAAGTTGTAAATGGCGCTCCACCACCCCCTTTACTTTGAGAGGAATCATCACTGCCAGACCTGTACATTGTGAACTGGAGATGGACGGGGGCAGTGAAGTATTTAGGACCTCAAACTCACAATTAGAGAATGTCAAGTTATAGCAACCTCAGTTTACAATGTGGCTGTCTCAGAAAAATACTCTTGAGAGGTGCCATTTCAGAAAATAAGAATCAGACTGTATTAATAGTCTTTATTTATTGGTTTTAATGT
Source organism: Polypterus senegalus (assembly GCF_016835505.1). NCBI lineage: Eukaryota > Metazoa > Chordata > Cladistia > Polypteriformes > Polypteridae > Polypterus > Polypterus senegalus. The sequence continues at coordinate 33,584,081 of NC_053170.1, read as the reverse complement.
TTTGTCTAAATAAAATAAAAAATGACACTCAACTTAATAAAATAACTTGAAAACTTGGAATAATAACAACACTAATCAAAATTGAGAATATAATGATTATCTTCAAATAAGAATCTTTACCCACAATTCCCATTTACCATATGCTCATATATGCAGATAATGCAATCTACCTATCCAATCAATGAACAAACATTTCCAGCGAGAAATGGACAACGCACAACTGCTTTAGCCTACCCAGAGTAAATCTCAGAAATGGTGGTGAGCAACAGAGGACACTACGTTTTAACACAAGTTTTAATGTTTGTCCATTTGGGAAATGATCATAATTTGAGTTAAATCGGCTTTTAGCTATTCTCTCAAGAGCTGCTGTCCTGTTACCGTTTTGATAGTTTAATTTTATGTTGCCATGTCCGAGTCTTCTATGCTACAGTTTGAGTATTATTATTATTATTATTGGTATTATCATCGTTGTTGTTATTTGTGTTACTGTCTGACGTTAAGACATCGCTAGTACGCAAAAATATTATACAACAATGTAATCGTGTTGTGAAAGCGCTGCTGCAGTAATACGCTATACCCACTAGAGGGAGCCCTAGGTCCTTGTCTAAACAGCCTATGCACAGAAATTGCCCAGGACACACACTCAAACCAGCAAAGATCCACTCCCATGCCTCACCATAGGGTTGGGTGTTTCTCTGCATAGGACTTCTTTTCAAACAAAGTAAGTATGTATGGTCGTGCCTATGAAGTATAATTTTGTTTCATTACTCCAATTTACTTTATTCCAGAAATCATGCAGTTTATCTAGATGCTGTTTGCAAGTTCCAAGGTGACTGTTTAAAGCTGTTGGTGAAAAAGGAACTTTTTCTCTTTAAGTATCTCCTTATTAAACATGCTAAAACACCCTTTTCATTTTCTTTCAGAGAAGGTTGTATTTGAGTAAAAGCTGCCTTGGGACTTTTCTTTGTATTTCATAAAATTTTCCTGATGGTTGTCTCTGAATATTTTCATGGTCTACCTGATCTTGTTTTGGCATCCACGGGGCCACTGGTTTTTACCTTTTCTATCTTAGTTTGGATAGTACACTTTATTGTTTGAAAATTTTTGAAGATCTATTTATAAACTTTTCATGATTTATGGTTTTGAATGACTCAAAGGTCATTTGACTGTTCTTCTGCTTTCACCATATTTTGGTATGCAGCGAATGCAAAGCGGTCAAATGCACAAAAACTGATAAGCATTTTACAAGTTCTGCAAAGCTTATGTAAACTTATAAGCCAAACTGTATTTGTCATATTTTACAAACATTTAACTTTTTAAATTCACAGTAACAGACTAAGTGTTGTAAATTACTATAGTACTATTTTATAAAGCTGCAGAATTGCTGCTAGTTGTATTCATATTGAATTTAAGGTTATTATTATTATTATTATTAATAATAATAATAATAATAATAATAATATTAAACTCACTAAATCCAATTTGGGGGATAAGGGAACAGTCCTTGTCAGGGTCCACTTGCACACACACTCATTCATAATGGGCCAGTTTAGAGATGTCAGTTAACTTACCACAGATGTCTTTGTGAATATGAAGGGGAATGATCAGACTCCAAATAGACAGTGACTGGGTGCTGGATTCAAACCCAGAACCGCAAATTTGGAAGTAAATATTGTTAAGCCACTTTGACCAATATGTGACCTTCATCAAAAATCCAAAATGACTACACATATACAATAAAAAAAATGAACAGTTTTGTGGACTGACAAAGGTGTTCAGTTTCAGCCCTAGATGACTAAAATGCCATGCAGACTTTAAATGCAACAAATGTTTGTCCCTAATGTAATGTATTTTACAAGACTTGTTATTTTAAAGTGCTCTGTAATTATACCTATTTTGAAATATTCTCTGAGTGTGTTTTCTTAGGCTGCTATATAAGGAGAGGTCTTATGTTGGTAAAGTTATACCATGAGCTCATACAATAAAGACAGTGGACCTCTTTTGCATCCTGTGTGGTTGGCTGCATTATTGAATACAAATACTGTAAATGTATGTTTATTTAGATGTTATGGTATTTAAAACATAGCAACTAAGTGAACCAATGGTTTAATTAAATTCTCACGCAATAATTCTCACTTTTGTAATTGCTAGATGGATTTGCAATGTTCCAGCAGGGTAAAGTTTTCCTTCTCACAATCCTGATTAACAGAATTTCCTGGATGAAGCTTTTAAACTTTTGCCTCATCTAAAATCTTACTAAAAGGAGTCTTAACTTCAGATGTAAATAGGATTTTTGCACTTATTTTGAGAATATATATTTATTATCAGTTTTTTTGCAGATTGGTTGCTTTTTTAAAATGATATTGGTAAGAAAAAAATGACAGAATATTATGAAACCCATATAGGGAAACCATGAGAAATACATATCCATGAAATAAAAGTAATGTTAACAATAACCTGCATATTGCCTGATTTGTTTGGCACAATGTTTAGTGTCACTGTCTTACAGCTTTAGGGAACTGGGTTTGATTCTTCGTCTGATCAACTATTTTGCCTGTGTGGGTTCTCTTTTGGTATTCTGATTTTTTTTTTCCACAATCCAAACACCTATTGACAGGTCTAAATTTACACAGTATGTGCAAGTGTGCCATGTAATGAAATACCATCCTCAACCAGAGCTCGTTCCTGTCCTTCTGTCACAGGCACCACTTCTCCAAAGCAATGTGATGGGGTGAGATTGTTCAGAAAATGGATGGAGATATATTATCAGCTTTGATTATTCGTACATGCATTCCCTGAGAATGACTTCATACCATTAATAGTCAGACTAGGTAAAGGATTTATTTAATTGTAGGAATTAGCCTCTAATTAAAATATTTTTAGAATGCAATTTACAAAAACATCAATACCCTTGAAGAACTGAAACTGAAATGTGCAGAAATTAAGAAGTGATTTAAATTTATACAAATTAAATTTGATAAACAAAGCAGCCTTTGACTGAGAGGCTAAAATCTGTATTGAATGTGGTTTTCTGAACACCCTTGGAATATGGCACTGAAAATATTACCTTAATCATTTCTTCATATGATATGAAAAGTATATTGAACTCATCTCTGTGGTCGTACCATCCCTTCAAATGATCAAACCAAGAGCCCAAAGGTACTGTTAGAAGAAAAATATAACATTAGTGCAGTATGGGAAAACCTTAGATAATGAAAAGCATTAAATGTAGCCAAACACTTATGATTTCTCAAATGTATAGGATAGGTTTTCCTTAACATTCATCTTTTCATCTGTTTCTGAATCTGAAAACTGTAATAGATCAGATTTAATTTCCTGAAAAACTTTTCCGATTCAATGGATTACCCACTTGTAAGACCCCCATTGACAGAAGAACTGCTTACCATTTCCATTTAGAAAACTGTCCATGAACTCGCTGAAATCCTTTGCTTTCCCCATTGGTTTAAAGAAGTGTGTAAAATGAAAATAAGATACCATTACATCTTTAGGGTTTCGTGAAACATAAATGACCTGCAAATAAGAAACTGTCATTAGAAGGTGAAGTACAGTAAACAGCATACTGTGTATTAATACATAAGACTGTTTCGCCAGCACAAAATCTTGATAAATTCTTGTCATCATTACATAGAAAATCATGAGCTCTTTATAAAACTTTAGTATTTGAGGTTTCAGATGTCTGACCTACTGTACCTTTCCTTTGCCTTTCCTCAGCTCATTGGGCACAAGATTATAAGGCAGATGAGATGTAAAGAATCGTGGTGATGGCCGTGAACTGTGATCTATTTCCTCCTTGAAGAATTCAATCCATGGGAATCGCAGATTGTTGTTCATCAGCTCCTCTCCAGTGCGGTCTTCATCAGGACAGATCAACGACATAATCTGTTGTGTCCACACAGTTCCTAAAAGATTTCAGAAGTAAATGTAAATGCTTGGATGGTAAAGTGATGCAACAGATAGTGCCGCTACCTCACTCTGCTTGGTTTGAACTCTGAATGTATGATGATTAGCATGCTCTCTCCTGCCATGGCATCGTTCTGTAGAATCACTATGGCACCTTTATTTTTAAGAGTGTATCCTGCTAGCTAGCCTATTCCACGTGAGAGATTTGTTTTGTCTACATATTAGAAATCTTACTAAAGCCTAGAGAACTATTTACACATGCATGGATAAGGATAAAACGAAACCCTTTCTGAATTGGGGCATTTTTAACAAATAAATCAAGGAGCAAGAGCTAAAATATCAAGCAATGCATTTGGAAACTGCGGTGAAAAAAATACAGAGAAAGTCGGAACTTGAAAGATGTGTCTCTTTTCATTGAAAAGATGGAAGCGTTAATAAATCTGTTGTAGGTTATTGATAATAATTAAACGTTGATACTTTTATTTTTTGATCATTATGAAAAGTGACCATGATACTACTTTTGTAACAGTGACACTAAGCTTTAGATAGATAGATAGATAGATAGATAGATAGATAGATAGATAGATAGATAGATAGATAGATAGATAGATAGATAGATAGATAGATAGATACCCTGTAGAACAATTGTTCCTCACCAGATTTAGGATAAGTTACAACAAAAACATCGCTGCCTCTAGTTTCAAAAGTCTCCAGGGAATCAATGTGCTTCTCGTTGTAACAAAAATTTATAAACCGAAATCCCTTATATTTGATTATGGACGAGTTGAAACTCGGCGACTGAGGTCCGTAAGCGTCCATCTCGACCACTTGGTGAAAAAGACAAAAAACAAAGTTGTTTGGAGTGCGACCAAATTTATGAACGTCGTGAGGGCGAAAAGCCAGCAGCAAATGTACCTTCGGGGGTCTATGACCTGCGTAGACAAACAGAGTCCTCTGTGGTTTTTTTTTTTTCGACTATACACTTTGAAGATCGTGAACTTTACAACATGACAAAACGCATCTTATCACCATTTTTTGACCATTGAACTCGTAATGTATAGGATAATAATGGTTAACCATTGTCAGCATTCAACAAAATGCATAGGGACTGCATGTTATCTGAGAGGCATAGTGTGCATGTTTTATTTAAATTACAGTTCGACGTTGAAATTTTACTGCTTCAATTATTGCTGGTCCGCAAAATTCAATCATTATCTAGCTGTGATAACGGTGAAAAAATTCCAAAATACACTAAAAATACTAGGCGGACAACTTGCACTGAGAAAAGGGAAATGGCTGGTTGTTACATTTACAAAAATGTAGTTACTTTATATCACATATATTGTTTATGTTCCAGTGTTGAAAATAACTCGATCATATTTAATTTATTGTATCTTGTGGGATGTACAATATGCCAATTTCAGTCATTTAGGTATAACTCAAAATAGTTAGTCCTCACCAGAAATTAATATCGTACGCATCAAGCGGAAGCAACTGGTTGTGGGTTTGATTTATTGTCGCCGGTTAAGAGCAAAAGGTGAAATAAAAATGAAACACACACACGAGAAAAAATCAGATATTCATTTAAAACACTTAATCACACAGACTGACGTTACTCCGTGATGCGTTTTTCCTTGTATTCTCTTTTAATGTTTTATCAAACTGAGTTCACCGACTTTCGTTACGGGTCAACTACTTTCAGCTTTGCTGTTTATTGGCATTATCATGACATTGCTCAATCATCCATCTATCCATCCATTATCCAGCCCGCTATAGCCTAACTACAGGGTCACGGGGGTCTGCTGAAGCCAATCCCAGCCAACACAGGGCGCCAACCCACCGCAGATTGCTCAGCCAGATAAACACTATTAATACAGACAAATAAATAGTACACCCGAATACAATGCAATGCAGTTGCCGAATTTGCTCGTTTGAAAATAAAAAAAAATAAAATAAAAAAAAATTAAAGAAGGTGCCAAGCAGCAAGTTTTGCACTTTATATTTTTCTAATATTTAACATTTATTCCAAAATATATGCAGTTACATAAATATAAATAAATGTATTTTATAATATAACACTCTATCCAAGGTGCATTTTGTTTTCATATTTAGTTATACATTTGTCATGTCATTCTGGCACAGCCAGAGAAGCACTGTTCTTTTATAACTGTTGTATATTTCAGCTTTTGAATACTAATCTTTTGTATTTTGGTTGGTTTGTATTGTTTTTACCAAATAAAACTAGTTTTAGTATAAGCAAACCTGTTTATTTCTTAGTAATAACTTTGAACGTGAACTATAAAATGATACTGGATCAAGTATAACTGACAACCTAAATAGGTTATAGCTAAGAAACTTGGTGTGTTGCATTTTGTAAAAAATGTTTATAAAACATTGACATGAGTCATGTTTATTTAACATAATATAATTAATTTAACAGAGAATGAAAATGTTTCATTCATTTTATATAAAAATATCATTTTGTTTCACTATGTATTATTAGTGCATTAAGCATGATTAAATTATTGATAAAAACAATTTTATTATGTGCAACCGATGTACACATCTTTTTTATTTCAATCTGACATGCCATTTTTTCATTGTGTTAAAACTCTGATTGTGGATGATATTTTTCGTATTCTATAATACACATTCAAATAAATGCATAAATAAATAAATAAATAAATAAATAAATAAATAAATAAATAAAATAATGGAAACTTCTATTTTATTTTTAAATTTTGGGTATACTGGCACAAGTTTCAGCTATCTATAAGAGATTCTTTTTCTTTCTTTAAAAACGTACAGCTTACTTTAGTAAATGTTAAAGTATGTTATGTTATTGATCTTACCAGTATACTTACATACATACAGTTGAAGTAGGAAGTTTACATAAACTTAGGGTAAATTCTTTAAAACTCACTTTATAACTCCTCCGCACAACAAGCTATACATGTAACATATCGTTTAAGGTATCTACTTTGTGCAGGTCAGAAATAGCTTTTTCCAATGATGTTCACAGACCTCAGAGTCTTTCACTTTTTCTTAAGCATATCACAATTCCAGTGGGTCACAAGTTTACATACACTTTGTTCGTATTTGATAACATTGCCTTTAAAATCTTTAACTTGAGTCAAACGTTTTGGGTTACTTTCCACAAGCTTCTTACAATAATCAGATTAATACTGTAAACATAATGAGAGAATTAAAATTTAGCAAAAATCAAAACACCTAAGGAAAAGTAAGGGAGCAGCACTTTCAGAGCATGCATGTGCCACTAAATAACTCGATTCTTTTTCATAGTAACCTCCTTGGATTTTAACATAACCTATAACAAGTTACAAAACATCCTTTGTCTCATTGGTGTGTATGGTACTTGGTCGTATATGGTGCAAAGTCTTGTTTGGCAGTTTTGCTGTGTCAAATGGTTAGAGTTACTGTAAATTAATACTCCTAAGTGTATATATGGAAATGTTCTTTCTGTGTATACACATTTTAAGAGTTTATTTAAAATGACAAGACTTAATTTAATACTGATAATTCTACTGTGTGTTGGATGCAATGGCGGATGGTCTGTTCACTTCCATTCCACACACCTGTTTCACACATGCTACAAGTACTTTATGTCTTGTAAAGATGTTGAATTATTATTTCCCACATGTTATAATTAAGCAATTTGAGGTGGGACTGAAGCCCAGGGGTTACTCATTAGCCATCATTTTCTCACAATTTTATTTTACATATTTCACGTACTTGGACAATTTGTTACCAAGCAGGCAGTTCTGTAGCCAGGACCATTTTGGCCAAATCCAAGACAAGACTAAGACTACGACCTGTTGAAATTGAGTCGAGTTAGACCAAGTCTACAGAAGGTCAAAACCAAATATAAATGAAAGCAAGACAAAATTTAGAATGAGTCCTCTTGAAGACCAAACCTTATAGAATTCAACTGGTTCCAGTTCAAATTTGCTAATTTTCTGATCGACTTAGTTGAGTTGTAATTTTATTTGCAATGATCAAAGAGCAAGTGTAATGACAAACAAACAAAAAAAAAATCAGTTCCAGATCAAATTAGACAATGTTATTTATTCTATGATTAATTTATATGGCTTTTAATATGTTACTGAAGTCATCACTCTCTAAGAAAAATATGTAAGGGGAAGGGTGTTGTGTGACATTAAAGTAAAAGTCACATTAAGCTAAACTGAAACTTTACATTTTCAAAGACTACTCAACATCAGATTTATGCATAATATACCAAAAAGATCCAAATCAACATTGACATATGGTGTAAAGATAAAACTGCGCAAAACACTCCGCCCATACTGCATACTAGCTAAGTCAATGGGCCTCCCTTAGAGTGCCGCTGCTTAACTGGTTGTATCAGAAGTATTAGTTCCTGTTGGGGCTCAGGCAATTAATTGTGCTATTTGCTTGACTTCAAGCACTGGTGCCATCTTACAGATCTGGGTGTTTTCCCACTGTAGGCACTTTGTTTTCAGGAGCCAGTTAGTCCCTGGATGATATATGCTCTGGGCCACTTGCAGCCCCTTGCCACTTTGTATGTTGGAAACTTAATGTTAATATACAAATGACAATATACAGGTGGACAACAGTGTTGGCTTTTTCGAAAATTCAAGACTGTGCACTGATACAAATATGTAGTGTAATCAGTTTATCTCAGATTTATTGTCACATATGATGGACAAAGTTAAATGATGTAGAAGTATGGCCAAGTGCATCATGCTTCCAGTGTCTGCCTGCCTGAATCTGGCTTTGTAGATTATGTCTAATCAGAGGCAAAGGTACCTGATGCAGACATCTTGTATGCAGGTCCAGGCACTTTGAGTCAAGAGCGTAAACATAGGAAATTTGACAAACGACAGGAAACCATTCAGTCCATCAAATCAGTTTGTAGCTTAGCTGTCCCAGTATCTCATTCAGATTCTTCTTAAAGACTGTCCAGGTTTCTGCCTTAACTAAATGTTGTTTAATGAAATGCCAATTTATTTCCACTGTCCTCGAGTACATAATTCACGTTTAAGACGAAATAATCTTGTTACATCCACTTTATTAATGCCTTTGAGGTTTTTAAACACCCGGATTAGGCACCAACTCAGGAATCGTAGCTCTGTGCTACCACTGCCTATGTTAAAACATCTGCACAAAACCTTATCTATAATAATAAAAGAAAAGCCCTCACTGACTGACTGACTGACTGACTGACTGACTGACTGACTCACTCACTCACTCACTCACTCACTCACTCACTCACTCACTCACTCACTCACTGACTCATCACTAATTCTCCAACTTCCCGTGTAGGTAGAAGGCTGAAATTTGGCAGGCTCATTCCTTACAGCTTGCTTACAAAAGTTGGGCAGGTTTCATTTAGAAATTCTACGCATAACGGTCATAACTGGAACATACTTTCGTCCATATATACAGCAATAGCCTGCAGCTCGGTCAGCGTGTGAGGCGGAGTTGCGTTCGCGTCATTACACCTCCCATGTAATTGAGTGCCTGCCCATATAAGGTAAATATTCGCGGGTGAAGGACTGTGCTTAGCATATTCATAAGTGCAGCTACTGCGGAAATCTCCCACGTAACTGAGCTAAATATTCGCGACCACACACTCAGTATATGAACAAGCCAGTTTCACTTTCGGTTTGTACATGTTCAGTCTCTCCCTGTGCATTTCCTGTGCTGTGATTTTTTTCATTGTTTACATGTCTGAGAGGGTGTACCTCTGTGTTGCTCTCACATCCCCAAAGGTATGTATTTGAGGTTAACTTGGTAAGTCTAAGTTTACCTAATGTGAATGTGCAAGAGTGTGCCTTCTGGAGTCAAACCCTGTATAAAGTTAGTAATGGACCGAAGCCATGTGCATGAATGTTTCCTACATTGTTCCCAGTTCTATTAACTGCATTTCTGATTAAGCAGGTTTATAGATCAGGTTTAAGAATGTATATATGTGTATGTACTTAAAAGACTTCAGAAAGGATTGCTTGCACTCTTCGCCTATACTTCAAACTCTAAATAGGGATTTGAGAACCTTGAGAAAAGTTAATTTGCTTGCCAAATGGGGCAAGTCAAAATATGAGGAAATGTTAAAAGTTTTTTTAATTATGAGAGCCCGGAAGTCACAAAATTTCTGCCACTCTCTGCTTGTTGACCATCATAGTAGACAGGAAATTTACGAAAATCATATTATGGAAACTGAAAGTCGCAAGGGACAGCATGTATAATAGGGTGCCAGTCCATTGCAGAACATATAGACAGTGTGGTAGATAGCAGGGATGGACTGGTGTCCTGGTTGGGATGAATTCTGTTTCCTTACCTGGCCGGGAGGCTGACTTAATGGGTGGTCAGAAACAGGGGCAAGGCATTCCCTGTCTTAGCCAGAAGACTGGCACAGGATGCCTGCATGGAAGAAGAAATGGATGGGCTGGTGTCCCATGTGGACAAAAGAGTCTTACCAGGATGGAAGGCTATTTTAATGGGGGACAATTAGAGACAGCCTTCCAAAACTGTACACTACCCAGTGTGCTGGGAGACAGCAATTCTAGGCTGGTGTAGCCATAGATCCACCCACAGAGTGTACTGGGAACTGAATTCCTTTGAGCAGTCCTGCTGAATTCTATGAGTGCACCAGGGTACCTTCCGGGAATAGCTGTCCCTACTTTATGTGGCTTCTGTCTCACCTGCTTGCTCCATGCAGTGTCCTGACACAGGAAGTACTTCTGGGTCCTCCATAAAATGGTTACCATATCTTTAGAAGAGGAGACAAATGGATGCAGCACACAGTGGAGACACTCGGTAAGACTCAAGAGGACTCCAGTCAGAATATATCCCACAGTACAGGAGATCTCTCTGCAGTAGTTTCACCACAAAACCACAGGTGTATCCCTCCTAAAGCCAATCCAGGCATCCAAATGGTCAGAGAGAAAGTAGATTGGTCTACAGTGAATGATAGCACAGAATGGAACCAACTAGATCAGGACCTTGATAGAGTCCCAGAAGCCACTTTAGCAGGTACAGCTGAGAGGAAAATTGAAATCAAAATACCGCAGGGGGAAACAAGTTGGGAAACTGGCCATCCCTAAGGAAGTATTGGAGGGATTCCTCAGAGAGAGTCACAGTGACACTATTAGGGATCAGGCTTTAAGTTTACATCTATATGTTAACAGAACTGAAATGCCTGAGGATGATCTTGACACTAGGTAACTAATTTGGGAATGAAGCCCAGGATATTGTACAGAAAGCTAGATCAGCATCTGTCCAGGGACCAGTCATTATACTGTACATGTACCCAATAGTGTATAAAAGAAGCCAGATTCTGCTCTGCAGGATATGGAAACTGCTGAGAAGGGAATGGACAAAAGGGATTATCCCACAGTCATTGAAAATATCTGAGGGCTATTTAATATAAAAGTAAAAGGACTCCTCTGAAATTAGTCAGTTCTGGACCATTTCCCTAGTGAATGTCAAAGGCAAAATCTTCTCTGTCCTGGCTAAATGGTTAATCACTTACAGTTTGTAGTAAAGAACAGATACATTATGTGAACACATCAGTCTATAAAGTAGGCATCCTAGGCTTCCTAGGGTGTTTAGGGACACACAGGTGTCTTCAACCAGGTGATCTAGGAGGCCAAGGAAAGCGAACACAACTTGATTGGAAAAAATGATTTGGCTAACATGTATGGATCAATTCTCCACAACCTCAGTTGCCTCAGGGTACTACAATATACCTTGCCACATTAGGAAAATGATCAGTAGCTATTTAGCAGGATTTAAGTTATAGATTCAGACAACCCGTTTTACAACTCTGGCAGAACTTGGGGAAGGGAATCATAACTGGCTGCACTGGTTTTCCCCAATTTGATCATCATGGGAATGAATCTACTCATAACAGTAGAAGTGAAGGAATCCACGGAGCCGAGAACAGAGTCTGGCATCTCTCAACCTCTGTTTAGAGGCTGTATTGATGATCTGACTATAATGGCACCATCCGAACTTGGATTCTGAAGGCATTTGCCTATATGACAAGAATAAGAATGAAGATCAGTCCCAGGATGTCAAGAAGTATGGTGATCAGAAATGGGAATGTGACCATCAAGTTCCGGATGAATTGCTGAGATATTTTGATGATTCAAACTTACTAGGAAAGTTTGAGGCCTGGCTCTTCCAGCATGGTCTGTTACTTAGGCTCATATGGCTGCCAATTATTAATAAAGTTCCCATAACATCAATGGAAGGAATCAAAATGCATCTAATCAAACGCTTCTAGAGGTGGCTTGGAATTCAATCAAGCTTTATGTCAGTAGGGAAATACATTTAGTCCAGTCAGTTTTGACTACACCTATTATTAGTGGTGGTATTACACTTTTCCAACACCAGAAAACCTGCATACTGTAGATGAGGTTTGAAGAAGGACCCACTGTGTAAGTTATGTGGCGGGAGACACACTGGTACACATACTGACAGGTGCCAAGACTGCTCTTACCCAGGGATGATATTAATGGTACCATGATAAGGTTCACAGAGCACTGGCAGACATCTTAGAACAGAAGAGAAGCAAAAATTGGCAGATGTATGGGAGACCTGTCTTGTCCATCCAGTTCATCAGTGAAGTGGAGAAGCCACCGCCCTCCAAGAAAACCAAGAATAGCCTCCTGCAGATGACACAACCATGAGAGATAATGGTTCATGTTTTCTAGACAACCCGAGGCCTAACATGGTAATATGATCTGAGCTAATGGTCCCATGGAAAGATGGTTTCCAAAAAGCTACAGAAATGGAAGACACCAAGTAAGAAAGACTTGATCCAAGAATGCAGGGTTCAAGGGTGGCAGGCCTGTATGTTACCCGTTGAGGTTAGTTGTAGGGTTTTTTTTGGCTCAGTCTATGTGGAAAATGCTTACTACTCTGGAACTAGTGGGAAGGATGACGAAGCCAGCTCTTTGTAGTATGTTGGAAGCCATGATAAGAGCCTTTTGTTGGCTTTGGAACAGATGAGATGAGTTAAGATGTAAGCCAAAAGAAGATATCCAGCGACTAGCCATTACCGCCTCAATGCCAAAAGGAGGACATCATGGTTCAGGGTCAATATGTCTGAGGAAAGTTGGATGCCATCTATATATATTGTAATGTATGGCCGGCTGTTCGTCCCGGCCAATACCCCCATGCTGCCAGGTGGAGCCCTCTCTGCAGTATGGAGGTGCCCCAAACATCAGCAGGGCATTATGGACATTGGAGTTTTTATTCACAGCCCTGCTGGATACCATGGAGGTCGCCAGGAGTCGCTGCAGGGAGGCCCAGAGACTATTTGCCTTACGCCCAGGAAGTACGTCATAGTCACATGGACAAAGAGAACGATGTGCTTCCTGGGTGAAGAAAAAAGGATTTTTATCTGACCCGGAAGTGTTCCAGGTCACATGGACAGAGAGGGTGAAACGCTTCCGGGTCGAGGAGTATAAAGGACTGTGGGAGATCCCAGACAGACGAGCTGAGTTGGGAGGCAGGGTGGCTAAGCGTCTGGGAGACCATGAGAAACAAAATTCTCTGGTTTGATGAGACAAAGATTGAACTCTTTGGTGTGAATGCCAGGCATAACCTTTGGAGGAGACCAGGCACCGCTCATCACCAGGCCAATACCATCCCTACAATGAAGCATGGTGGTGGCAGCATCATGCTGTGGGGATGTTTTTCAGCGGCAGGAACTGGGGGACTAGTCAGGATAAAGGGAAAGATGACTGCAGCAATGTACAGAGACATCCTGGATGAAAACCTGCTCCAGAGCGCTCTTGACCTCAGACTGGGGCGACGGTTCATCTTTCAGCAGGACAACGACCCTAAGCACACCATCAAGATATCAAAGGAGTGGCTTCAGGACAACTCTGTGAATGTCCTTGAGTGGCCCAGCCAGAGCTCAGACTTGAATCTGATTGAACATCTCTGGAGAGATCTTAAAATGGCTGTGCACCGACGCTTCTCATCCAACCTGATGGAGCTTGAGAGGAGCTGCAAAGAGGAATGGGCGAAACTGGCCAAGGATAGGTGTGCCAAGCTTGTGGCATCATATTCAAAAAGACTTGAGGCTGTAATTGCTGCCAAAGGTGCATCGACAAAGTATTGAGCAAAGGCTGTGAATACTTATGTACATGTGATTTCTCAGTTTTTTTATTTTTAATAAATTTGAAAAAACCTCAAGTAAACTTTTTTCACGTTGTCATTATGGGGTATTGTGTGTAGAATTCCTAGGGAAAAAATAAATTTAATCCATTTCGGAATAAGGCTGTAACATAACAAAATATGGAAAAAGTGATGCCCTGTGAATACTTTCCGGGTGCACTGTATATATATATATATATATATATATATATATTTGAATGAAATATTTATGCACTTCAAACTAATCTTAAGTAAACAACATTTATGTAGCATGTGTTCTTACACGACAGCAGCTCAAAGTGCTTTACAATAATAATGGATAAACTGTAGTTACAAAAGAAAGTAAAAACTAAATAAAAGTAGAGAATCATAATGTCAAGCTTAATAACAACAATACGTACGTATTACAAGTACATAAAATATATAAAAAATTCATAAATGTTATGTGTGTTAGTGTTGCTTATCTGTCTATATTCTGTAATGAACTGACACTCCGTCCTATATTTAAGCTACGTGTCAATATTATTGATAAAGGCATTGACTTCTAAATGTGATTTACATCTTTGCAACAATAAACGGCAGCTTTTTACTAATAACCCGGCCTACAAAATGTATGAATCATTTACATTTAAACATTCATTCTTCTTACAAACCCGCTTACCCCGATTAGGGCCGCGGGGATGCGGCAGCCCATTACAGCAAGCAAGGCAAAAGACCTCGAAATATGTGTATTTTTTAAAAATAGTATATAGTAACATCATTTTCATCTAAGCTGTACATTGCCTGGTTAAAGAATTCGAGAGTCTTAAGATTTTCTTTATAGCACTGCTTTTAACATTTGCCTGCGTCATTAGTACGGCCTCCTTATGACAGAACAGTACAATGATTGGTTGTCGAAATGAGCGGAAATGACGCCACGTATAGCGTCCTAACTCAAGGCGGGAGGTAAGCACAAATGGAGTGGCGGTTATGTTTGGCTTAGAGCTGCAGTATTGTACAGCGCAACTGTGCACTGTTGATTTCTTTAAAAGGTAAACGGGCGAATTTAACCAAGCTGTCTTTGTTTAAATTTAATTTTTTAAGGCAAAATTTATTTTAAGGTGAAGTCTTTTATTTTCATCTCGTTTTGCTGTGTTCAGTTTCCATTTTGGACGTGGTACTCAGTCTTAAGTTTTTAACTTACTGATCTTTACGTAATTTGCTGTTTTGCTTTTTTCTCTGCTGAAGTCCTATATCGTCCGGTTTAGCTGGCTTCCGTTGGAGGGGACCGGTGATATTTCGAAGGTGGATACTAAAAGCTACTAGTATTCGGGACCGAAAGACTTGTGTTCTTGTTCTTGCATGCTGGACATCCATGTCTATAAATGATCAGTTTCAGCTTGTTTATATCATACTTACTTATCATCTTATTTATGTATTTAATTATTTAAAGAGCTTCTTTTGAAAAGCCAAATTTTCCAATGGGGACAAATGAATATTTTTGGAGTGGTGTCTTAACAGATTACTTTTAATTTGCAAATTCCTATCTATATCAAAAGCGGCGTTTTGATATGTTTATAATAATTGTATAAATGCTTCTGAACTAATAAGTGATGTGCTGGCAGTGGGATAATCCTGCAGTATATGGTAAGGTTAACCTAAATCACTCCCTTTTTTTTTCTTTTTGCTGTTCTCAAGAGGTAGATGTTGTTGTATAATTCACATAGTGACATTGTTTAAGGTCAAGAACTTTTAAACTCAGTATTTTTTTGTGAGTCATGTACAGAAGAGATTTATATGTTGTGTGGTTTCATAGAGGAAAGAGACCCGTGTTGCACAGCTTGCCTGCATGAAGTATGCAGACCACTTCACATTTTACACATTTTATTGTGTTGCAGCCTTACACTAAAATCATTTAAATTTATTTTCCCTCATCAAGCAAAACTTAATACCCAAGAATGACAAACCAAAAACAATATTTTAGAAATTGTTTTTCCAATTTATTAAAAATTAAAAAGCTGATTTCTTATATTGACACATTTATTCAGAGCCTTTTACTCAGTACTTCATTGAAGCCCCTTTTGCATTAATTACATCCAACAAGATTTGCACACCTGCATTTAGGGATTTGCTAATGTTCTTCTCCGCAGATCTTCCCAAGCTCTGTCAGGTGAAATGTAGGTGTTAATGCACTGCTGTTTTCAGGCCTCTCCCAGAGATGTTCAATTGCATTCAAATCTTGGCTGTACCCTGGCCACTCAAGGACTTTCACAAAGTTGTCACTTAGCCACTTTTGTGTTGTCTTTGCCTTGTGCTTATGATCATTGTTGTGTTGAAAGGTTGTGTTCATGGTTTGTGGCGTCAGACATCCAAATACACAATATTTACACATGTACTGATAAAACTGAGCTTGAAACTTTTGGTGATGACCTTCCTCTCTTAAATCGCCTTGATTTCTTATAGGATGCTCTAATTTTTTGGGTAAAACAAGTAGATCTAAAAAATTGACTGCTTAGTGTGCATGCATACAGAGCACCAATCTAGATGGCGACTAAGTAATCTTATCAAGAAAAAATAAACCAGGTTAACTGATCACGTTAGCACCTCAAATTTCCAAAGCATAGATCACTTTTAAGTACAGTATGTCTTGCAGCCTTCAGAATGCAAAGTACTTGACCACAGTCTATATTCAGCAGTCGTTTCTACTTGCCGTATACTTTTATCACACTTTTCAAGTGTAGCTTTCTTTAAAATGGACATGATTTTAGGTCAGGCACACAACATCTTGGCCAGCAGCCACTCCTATCTGTAGATGTTTTTATTACACTTTTTCTCATCTCATCATGTCCACTTGTTTTCTGAGTTGCTATTGAATGTCTCAAAAATTAGGTTATCTTACCTCAGACTCCAGCTTGTGGTCATTCTTCTGTATTATGTGCTTATAGTAATCCTTTGTAAAGTAAGTTAATGCTTTTGCTGGACCAATTCATTTTTAGTCTTTTTTTAATGTGATTAAGGCTGTTGTGTCGTGTTCTAGAAGAACAAAGGTTTTGAAATAAATATCCAACAGTACATATGGTCAAGGTGAATGCAGATTATAATAGTTTAAACTCCACTGTGTTTTTTATATATATATATATATATATATATATATATATATATATATATATATATATATATATATCTCTGTGTGTGTAGCCACAGTACTTGTTGAAGGCAGGTAATGGCAAATATTTTTTAATTATATTGACTCTTACCTGATTTGCATCTTCAGTGCCTTTCCTCTATATGTGCGTGTGTGAACAAATCTTAACCTGTAGTCCCTCCCTTGAGCATATTCCCATAAAGCCTATTTCTCAGACTGTCAATTTTTTCAAGGTACCTTTCTCACCTTCTGTCTGGCTTCATACTTTGTCTTTTGAAGTCTACTGAAGTGCCTTGAGCATGGGAAAGGCGCTATATAAATAAAATGTATTATTATTACTCTCTCGGCATACCTCATATGCCATTATTCCTCTTTGAGCACTTCCTGTTTCATGACATCACCAAAGCCAACTTCACAAATCAGATTACTCGGAAGTAGTGCACACACCGACCTTAGTGTTTCATTATATTGAAGATCTTTTTCCCATTCTTTTAAATTGAATTTTTCTCCAACTAGAATGTAAACATATTTTGTGAGTGTCAAAAACATGTTATTTTATTTTACTGTACACACCGCTTCTACTGTTAATCTTAATTTGATTTGATACCAAGGAGCTGTCAAGATAGACTTTGGAGAAAGTTTAAGGATTTAGAAAATGCATGAATGATACTAGGATTTTTATTTTGCTCCTCAAAATTGATACTGACTACCTTTACAAGTAATTATACAAAAACAGAAGAAACATTAAAAACCTGTCATTACTGTTGAACTAATTACTTACAGTATATGAATATTTAACTCTTGATTGTTTCTTTTAATATTGCTTCTTTATCAGCTTTTGCATTAGCTGCATTCCCAGCATGTATTTTTGAATCATGTATAAATAGTTTCAAATAATATTCAGTGGAAACAGTCATATTCTGCAAGCATATTTGTAGCTTGCCATGTTTTTTTCCTAAAGTTTACCCCCCCCTTACATTTTTATAAAAAGGTGAAGTTTCTTTTGATCACTGAAACAAATAAGCTGCCCTCTCAGTATGACTATTCAGCCAACTTTCCACATAAATTCCTCCCAAACTGCTAAAAATGGCCTTGAAAGAATATGAATACCATTATTTGAATAAAAGCACCCAAGTGTAGATTAAATTGCAATTATGAAAAATAGGAAGCTTTTTAAACATACAATGGTTATATACCTCATAGTACTCTTTAGGAATTCACGCAAAATGTGGGTATGCAGAAAAAACTAGCAAGTATGAGAAGGAAGATATATACATTTATCATTTAAAATGTAGTTCTTTCACACACCACTGTTAACATTTTTATGTTGAAAAGCACACAGAAGATAAGACTTGAACTGAGCTTCACTGTGTAATTAAGATGCAGGTTTGGCATTTCCCCAGGCCCACTAAAGCCCCCTGCCCCTTTCTTAAAAACAAACTATGTGTTTTGCTAATTTTCCTCAACTGACAAATCCAATTTCTTCGGTTGCAAATTTGGCTCACTTTGAGTAGAGAGAGGGGGCACATTGGTCATGTGGGGAAAAAGTACTGCTTGCATCAGTGGAAGTACACACTTTACTCCAATGATACTATTATTTTACTGGGAAAAAACATTTTCCACTACAAGTGGGATGATCTGTGAGAATCGGTTTCACTCCTGATAACTCTGCTTGAAAAGACTGGCAATGTTGCATATACTGTTAAACTGGCTTTAAACAAAAGAATGCTAAAATGCAGGGTTAAATGATGCAATTTGCTTATATAGTACATCCTCCTCCTTATTCACCCTTTTCCATGTTTTTCATTGCCAGCTCAATTTTCATACCATCTGTGTATAAATAGTGGGATCAACATCTTACAAGCAGTTTTAAACAAAACTACATTTGTGAACTTTGGCACACAACACAATAATTATTACAGTTTTTCAGTGGTTTACCTTGTTTTTCTTGGTCTTTATGTGAGTGAACAACTTCATTTTTTCACTTGGTATTTTTTTTGTTTTGTTTTAGATTAACTGTTTATCATTGGCAAATTCATTCCTGCGGTGTACTGTAACAGTTTTTTTTTTTTTTTCTTTTCACTTTAATAAAGACTACAGATCCCCACGGAAGCCTAACTATACATGGGAGCAACTGTTATCTCCATATAGAAGGTACCCAACAAAGGAACTGATGCCGGCCTAGTCTTTTGAGACAGCATCACTCTGTGTTATATAATATATTAAGCTTTTGTTTTCTTACTTCCTAACACTTCATGATTCACTGTGTTGATAATAATTTGTTTGTGTTCTCTTCTGTTTAATTAATATCTTTAAGTACTATTCAAAAACTGTTTATTGAAAGTCACTTTAATGCTTATGGCTCACAAAAAGGTAACAGTGGAGAATAAACTTTCAGTATTATCTTATTTCCATATCATTTCCATTAATTTCCATTCAGTACCTATTCATATGAATACTGCATTAAGATCAATATATTTTTTCTTCTTCCTTTCATTCTTCTGGGTGTGGGAGCATTACAAATTAGTGTTTAATGCCATCGTAGAACATGAAAAGTATCAGCGGGCAACAAATAAGTAGTACTATGCATGAGTAGCCACTGTAGACATTTAGTTTTTTCTGATTGCAAAATAGAAAGTTCTGAGAAGTCTCACAACTTGGGTCTAGTAGCCTGTAACATATCCATAAAGTATATGGGAGACATGTCCCATTAAATGAAAATGTTTTCAAAAAGTTCAGTGATTCTGAGAACTGCAAATATAGATTGGTAAACCTGGATTCTTATTTCTTGACCACACAAATAACTCCAAGGTGAGATTTAAATGGTCATACCTAGTGTCTTAAGTTGAGGTGATCTGGAGTTTCAGCAAGGATATAACTCTAGTTTCACTACAGAGGAAGCGTTGCGAAATACAGTTATGATGGGTTATTTGAAATGTATAAGACAAGCCATTCCACCAGCGAAGATGAGAAGAAAGCTGTAGGGAGATCAAGTAGGGTTTTATTTCACCTTTTTGGATTATTTTGTTTTGGTTATTTGGTTTTTACTTCATTGACTTGTGTGTCCTATACTTTTTTTAATACAGTTGACTTTATTTTTGATTTTAGTTTCTACATAACTTTTATATTGTGGCAAATTTTATTTCATGCTGCTTGTAGGGATGTTCAGCTAAGTGGGACTGAGTTCTTAGTCCTTAATAGTCGTGTTAATATCTGTCTCTTTCTGTTTAGGCAATGTCAGCTCTGCCTGCAACAGGACCCTGTTTGTCAGGACTGTCTCCTCAGTCTCAGTCTAGTCTAACTGCACAAACTAATCCTGGATCAACTCAGCTTCCTCCTCCTCCGCAGGGTGTTCTGCGTGAGATTCCCCCCGCCATCCTGTGTAAGATTGGCCAAGAAACTGTACAGGATATTGTTTCTCGCACTATGGAAATATTTCATTTATTGAGAAGTATTCAGGTAAGATCAATAGTATCAAGATTGACAGTTTATCTAGGAGGGTGAAATATATTTAAAAAAAAAAAATTCCTGTGGATATACTGATATACACTCGCCTAAAGGATTATTAGGAACACCATACTAATACGCTGTTTGACCCCCTTTCGCCTTCAGAACTGTCTTAATTCTACGTGGCACTGATTCAACAAGGTGCTGAAAGCATTCTTTAGAAATGTTGGTCCATATTGATAGGATAGCATCTTGCAGTTGATGGAGATTTGTGGGATGCACATCCAGGGCACGAAGCTCCCGTTCCACCACATCCCAAAGATGCTCTATTGGGTTGAGATCTGGTGACTGTGGGGGCCATTTTAGTACAGTGAACTCATTGTCATGTTCAAGAAACCAATTTGAAATGATTCGAGCTTTGTGACATGGTGCATTATCCTGCTGGAAGTAGCCATCAGAGGATGGGTACATGGTGGTCATGAAGGGATGGACAGGGTCAGAAACAATGCTCAGGTAGTCTGTGGCATTTAAACGATACCCAATTGGGACTAAGGGGCCTAAAGTGTGCCAGGAAAACATCCCCCACACCATTACACCACCACCACCAGCCTGCACAGTGGTAACAAGGCATGATGGATCCGTGTTCTCATTCTGTTTACGCCAAATTCTGACTCTACCATTTGAATGTCTCAACAGAAATCGAGACTCATCAGACCAGGCAACATTTTTCCAGTCTTCAACTGTCCAATTTTGGTGAGCTCGTGCAAATTGTAGCCTCTTTTTCCTATTTGTAGTGGAGATGAGTGGTACCCCGTGGGATCTTCTGCTGTTGTAGCCCTTCCGCCTTAAGGTTGTGCGTGTTGTGGCTTCACAAATGCTTTGCTGCATACCTCGGTTGTAACGAGTGGTTGTTTCAGTCAAAGTTGCTCTTCTATCAGCTTGAATCAGTCGGCCCATTCTCCTCTAACCTCTAGCATCAACAAGGCATTTTCGCCCACAGGACTGCCGCATACTGGATGTTTTTCCCTTTTCACACCATTCTTTGTAAACCCTAGAAATGGTTGTGCGTGAAAATCCCAGTAACTGAGCAGATTGTGAAATACTCAGACCGGCCCGTCTGGCACCAACAACCATGCCACGCTCAAAATTGCTTAAATCGCCTTTCTTTCCCATTCTGACATTCAGTTTGGAGTTCAGGAGATTGTCTTGACCAGGACCACACCCCTAAATGCATTGAAGCAACTGCCATGTGATTGGTTGATTAGATAATTGCATTAATGAGAAATTGAACAGGTGTTCCTAATAATCCTTTAGGTGAGTGTATATAGTGACAAAATACAAATCATCTAGTCTTATCTTAATTTGGCTGTGTCTATGTATATGGTATGAAGGCTTGGGCAAAATGTTGTTCTGGTTGTACAGTGGTTTAGCAGTCAATGACACTGAAATTCTATATACATTGTGTATATTATATAGTCAAAGATACTGAAATTATTCTAGAGGAAAGGGATTCTTTGATAGAAAGTTATTGAGCTAAAAGTTTATTTGTAAATAATATTGTAACAAAAGTCTCTCAGTTTGTACAGTTTGGGATTATCTTGAATCTAAAACTGCTACATATATGACTGCATATCTGTCCACATGCATATAGTAAATTACCATCAAGAGTCTTTAAAGTTTATTTTTTGGATACATGCAGATACTTGACATTGTAACAACAGGATAAAATGTTTTATCATTCATTTTTTTTGGCTTAGAGTCCTATGATTAAGCAGTACATCTGTAAATGATTATTTTTATTTGTTACACAAAACATCATCATAAACATTTTTATGAACTGCAAACATACAGCTGTGTTAGTAGTTTTTTTCGTCTTTATCCAAACCTGTCTGATTATTTGTAGATATCACTGATAGACATTTACAAAGTTCTTATATAAACAGACTTTAAGATGAACTTGTATGCCTTTATTTGGTTTTAATGTTTATGTTTGAATATTGGGTTTTTTCTTCAAGTGGTCATATAATACCTATGTTATCACAAAGAACTGTTGTAATTATTGCCATTGAACCAATTAACATGCTTTACCTTTATTTTTTAACAAGTATAAAATTAGCTTGGGGGTGTCAGAATAGTACAGTGGTTAGTTAACGTGCTGCGGCTACATGAAGCTAAAGCCTTGGGTTTGAATCATGAGCCCAGTCATTGGCTGTAGATTTTGTATGTTCTTCCCATGTCTGCATAGGTTTTGTTCTTACATCTCCAAAGAATTGCAAGTTATGTTAACTGACATCTCTAAGTTGGCCATGTTTGAGTATGGATATGTGGTTGAGTTTCTTCTGTCTAGCCCAATGCAGCCAGAATAGGCCCAAGCACTAACAACCTTGAATTGGCTTATCGGAGTTTGCAAGCAGTGTGTTACTTATTGCAATTTAAGTTTAACTACTGAAATGTGGTAGCATAGCTCCGAAAAATATTTTCCTTTTATTACTTAAATTTGTGAAAATATAGTAGCATTAAAACTTTCAGAATCAATAAAATATTGGCATACAAATGAACTATTTCTAACAGCATTGTGGATTGTGGTTAGTGCTGCTGCCTCACACATCAAGTGACCCGAGTTTAAATCTCACACCCATTTGTCCATTTAAAGTCTGTATAATCTCACCTTGTCAAGTAAGCAAACCAGCTGCTATGGTGCTACATGTGAGGCTCTGCCTCAGGCGCTGACATATGTGGTTCCATCGCTGCAAAGGTGCGTATACCTGATAAGCCCCAATTAGGGCAAAACGTGTTGTATATGTATATGTGTGTGTGTGTGTATATTTGTAACAACGTTTTCTTGAAGCAACAGGTATTGCCTCCCAACAAAGATCTTACTTCCGAGCATGGACTGAGAATCTGTTGTATATTGCAGTAATAGTGTTTTACATATGTGCATGTAATGGTGAAATTTCAGGATGTTTTTGCCGATAACTGTGATGCTGTTCACTTGATCATCTTCATGTTTGGCAAAGTTTGTTCACTAATGTGGCTAATCTGCAATGGTGCTTTTAACTAGGTGTGGTTTCAAGTGAGCATAAATACAGGTAGTAATCTAAACATTGCTTGCAGCTTTGTCCAGATTCTAATTGCCTTCAGTGGCAGGTGTATGCAGCTGTGTTCTTTTAATATTGTTGTAACAAATGTCCAGCCTGTTAGCAAAAGTGCAACAATGAACTCATCTTTATAGATATCCTATTATTAATGTCATTTAGGATTAAATACATCATGGTTTTCCTTTCTATGTATAGATACTATTCCCAGTTAATTAGTATATGTACAGTTTCCTTTTATATTGTGTGACTTGTTTTCAAATGGTGTTGTTTACTTTTACAAATTTGTAAATATTCAAACTAAAAGACTAAAAAAATGAAGACTTTTTATAAATCACATGTTTTAATGTTTTCTTAAAGTGCACACTTCCTAGCCAAACTTTATTGTAAGTTTTTTTTTTTATTTATTTATTTCTATCTATCTGTTTGTTTATTTATTTATTTACTGCAGCTTCCAAATGGTGTGACACAGAGCCAAGCAGTTTATCAGGATCGGTTCTGTAAACTGCAGGAGCACTTGCGCCAGCTTACTTTGCTTTTTCGCAAACTGCGTTTGCTGTATGAGAAATGTGCCGAGATGACCTCAGACCTTGACAAGTTGCCTACAGAGGTATGCCACACAAAAAATTGTGTATTATACTTAAGCCCTGCCAGTCTGCCATGGTAAATCAGGTAACAGCAGAGGTCTAGAATTTTTCTTTATTTATTTTTTTATAAATAACCTAAAGTTATTTACTTCTATCATTAATGCTTGTTGTATAATTCATTTCTGTGGATGTAATCCATCATATTATAATTTTCATATGTTCTAAATGGTTCACATATACACTTTCTGACCTACTTCTTATTGCGAATGTCACCATGGCAACATACTAAGGTGGGTAGACCAAATCCCCAATCCTGAACAACAGTTTCCAGTTCATTCTTATAAACTCTCAGGTGTTCTCTGGCTAGTTGAGAGGTAAAATTCCTAGGTTGTCCTAGGTCTGGCCTTCCCAATAATCCCTAAGAAAGCATTTTCCAGAGTGGTAGAACAGAGATTCAGATTCAAAAGAAGTTTTGCTGATTCCATCATGGCCATGGACCAGTCACCCCGAAATTTGTTCATAGACCACCTGATTCAAAATGATATTTAAAAGTTATAAACAAATTGAATCCACAAACAAAAATAAAGTATTCTGATTGGATGTCAACATTTTGGGGATATTTTACTTTTGCTGAGAAAGTGAATCTTGCTTAAAATGTATTTATTAGTGGTGAAGTGTGTCCTGAGTAATATAATGATGTAGATAAATATTTAAATCAAAGATTCCATCTACAAAAACTAAAGGGTTCAATAAATTTTACTTAACAAAAGAACTCTGCACCATTTACAATATGCTAAACTACATATAACGTAGCTATTTTATTCTTAAAAGAAACACTATTGATGTACAGTATGTTAAGTAAATCAACTTTAAACATGCATAGTGTACTCTGAGGAAAAAAAAAACTTGAAGAGTATTCAAGAAATTTTAATTAGCATTAAATAAAATATTTTAAGATTTTTTTAAATTAGTATAAATATATAATTTTGAAGTGAAAATGTGCTGCATAACTTTGGGTATAAACCAGTTAGCACTGAGAGGAGTGTACTTAGGAATATTGTGGTTCTTGTGCAAAAACAAGAGCTAGTCAATATATTTTGAACTCGGGCCACTTCTTTGGGTAGTTCGTGTCCTCGGCAGTAGTAAGCACATGCTCAGCAGAGACACTTGTTCCTAGTACACGCCATCATTGGACTCCTTCCCCCATCAAAGATCGTGTGTCATAGCTTTGTGGCTCTCAATGCTTCATGGGGAACCAGACATTCCCCACCACATCCAGGTTCTGAATGATTAAATCAGTTTGAATTCTGAACTTGTGTTCTTCATATCTGATTAGCAATTAAAAAAGTGGCAATATAGGTAGCATCGTGTTGGCACTCTAAATGTTTTGGATTTTGGAATTTTGATTAAGGATACTTAGCCTTTAAAAGTACCTTTTAAGTTTATTTGGTTTTATATTCTACATAGACCACACATTACCGCTTGACACATTTTCTCATTCTTCTCAATGGTGTTAGTAAATCCGTTCTGAAGAAACAATTCATCATATTTTCATTATCGTTTTGAAGACTTATGTTCAGCATTTAGTTGGCCTACAGTTAACGTGGAGGGATCACCTCGGTCAATAACTCCATTTTTCTTATTTACTTAAGCTGTGTAATGATGTGCAGCCTAAATTTGAACTTTAATGTGGACTTCTTCATTATTAACTTGATATTTTACAAAATGATTTTGTAAACATATTTTAAAGTACTTTCTCACAACATCATTAGCATATCTGGTGACCCACATGGGGTTGTGACCGAATTTGGAAAACACTCTTATGATTTAATATTTATTTAAATGAATGGTTAATATTATAACATAAATTATTTTCCTGTATTTTATATTTTGACTTTAGTTACTACTTTTTGTCTGTGGCACATTTAAATGCATTGAAGTATAAATTGCTTTTCCCACCTGTACATAAAATCCACTAGCAAGTGAGCCTATTTAAGCAGTGTTTATTTATTTAGCCCACCAGAGCTGATTTTTGACACTCCATGCTCTAAAAAATAACACTGACACTACCAGCGCTTTCTTCCTTAAGCATCAAGGCTATAGTAACTGCATTAAAACAAGTTGTCATTCTTCAGTTACAGATTTGAAATTTTAAATTGACTTATAGACTCTTTAAACCCTCTGCTAGCCTGGCCCTTATACAGTGCTGTAATAATTTCTAATCTACAGTGACGTTTTTGCCTATGTGCCTTCTGTTAGATATGAAATTTATTAAATACAGTGTTAATAGTAAATAAACACACAATACTTCTGTTTTACCAGATGGTTCCCTATATAAACGAAGACAATCAAGATGAAATCAGTACATTTCAAGGAAGTCGTGAGAGCCAGGAGATTCTAGAAGTGAGTAGTTTGTTGGGCTCATTTTATTTATTTGAGTCATTCGTATTGAATTTGTGTCCTTTATTACCATATTTATTTGCAATTGTAAACAGCTGCATAGGAGGCACTATTGGGGTGTTGGAATGTCTGTGTGAAATTCTTTATACATAAGCCTTTTTCTGTTTATCATCTGGGTGGTACAGTGGTGGGCGGCACGGTGGCGCAGTGGTAGCGCTGCTGCCTCGCAGTTAGGAGACCCGGGTTCGCTTCCCGGGTCCTCCCTGCATGGAGTTTGCATGTTCTCCACATGTCTGCGTGGGTTTCCTCCGGGTGCTCTGGTTTCCTGCATGTTAGGTGGATTGGCGATTCTAAATTGGCCCTAGTGTGTGCTTGGTGTGTGGGTGTGTTTGTTTGTGTGTGTCCTGTGGTGGATTGGTTCCTGCCTTGTGCCCGCTGGGATTGGCTCCAGCAGACCCCCGTGACCCTGTGTTCAGATTCAGCGGGTTAGAAAATGGATGGATGGTACAGTGGTAATGTATTGCACTGTTATGCATTTATAATTGCTATACTGTACTCTCTTTATAAAATTCAGACTTTGTTACTTCATCAAAGATCCTAATGCTTGGTGTCTTGTGTATAGGTCAAACAAATCTGAAGTCGTTTATTTATTTATTTATTTATTTTTGGAGGACATTCTTGATCTGGAATTTTTTTTTCTGATCTTTCTTACAATTTAAAAGCCTGAAATAATGATGCATTTGTCCTATTCTTTATAGAAGGTGAAACAGAAGAATGAAGGAATGAAGGTGCTTATGGATCAAATGCGCCAGTTACTTTGGGATATTAATTCTATGCTTACCCTTAGAAAGTGACCCCTTCCATTCATTGGGCATTGTCTAAACAAGCTATGAAGCTACAAATTGTAGAACTATGAACTGTTCTTAAAAAACATTGTTGAATGAAGCTGACATTTGACATGGTACACAAATGTCATAGCTATACTTGGTCAGACCTTTTAGATAATTTACACTGTGTGCTGACTTGAAAGTTATGACTTATTGGGACATTTGGCTTAAACACACAACCCCTCCATCTTGACTACCTCAATGCAGTTTTACACTTGATCTAAACTTTTTTTAAAGAAAGGTTAAAATACACTGTCAGTTTTCTTAAAAGCATAAGTGGTATATTATGTAGAAGGTTGCGTAAGTTGAAATCTTTGGCCTACATTGGATGTTTCTATCCAGCTTCAGACTTTCTGTATTTTTTTTTTTTATTTTTTTTTTATATAGAGCTTGATAGGTATGTGTTTTTGTAAAAAAAAATTTTTTTTCCCCCCACTAAGTATACTTCTATCTAACCATTCTCTTTTTGGATGTTAAACTCCAGACCCATCTGAATGTCATTTTCTTGTCTAGAGTTTTTGTGATTTCTCCTAAACTGTCGATGCATGCTCCCAACCTCTCTCTCTTCTCCTAAACATATGCATATTAGTGTGGACACCATTTTGGTGATTTTTGTAATACTGTTCTTGCTGACTGATTATGGTGTCTTACTGACTTATCTGTGGTAAAGATTAATAAACTACAGTATTTAATGATATTTTGGATACTGAATTTGTTCTTTTGAAAGAGTGTTTTACATAACATATATATTGTTGTAAAATGTATGAAACTTTTTTATAGATGTTTGCTATTGTAAATTAAAAATTGAGCCTCCAGGTGTTTTATTATTTGTGTGTTAAGTGTCAGTTCAAAATCTTTTGATTTTAATGACCTATTTGTTTATCTATTACTGAAGGTTGCCATTAGATGGCAACTCATCATTCCTTGTTGCTTTTTAGATTCCTTATAAACTGTAATGGGGTATCAATTTAATTTACATATCTCCTGAGAATCCCTTACATGTAGGTATTTTATTGACATTTTTTATCTGGATGCATATATGTATTTTTGTAAGCACTTAATGATCAATCCATAGAATTCTTCACATAACTTCCCGTATGTCTGTTCATGGAAGAAGAATAACACTCTGATTATGTAAGTTTGGCGGAATTATGTCAGTAATGCTAAATGCATTTCTGTGTCATAAAGTATTGGTTACATGGACTGCGTGATTGAATAGAATTCCCAAGTTCACATGCTTAATTTCTCAATCACAATTTCTACAGGGTAATGTTTTAAAAAATATCCTCAGTAGGGGGCAGTGTCTCATTGAAAATTGCTGTTTCACAATTTCTGGATTCAAATCAGATTCGTCACTGTGCGGAGATTGTATTCTTTTTTTTCTTCCAACTTTTTTGGTTTATTTTCCACATGCCAAAAAATGTGCATCATAGGTTAACTTTCATTTGACCTCTTATGAGGGCGTAAGTGTGGATGTTCTGTCAGGGAATGTTGGGCCCCTTCCAGTGTTGATTCCTACAATACTCCCACAGCTGGGATAGATTTCAATTCCACAACCCTGAATTAAACTGTTTCTTTATTCTGTTGTCTTATTTACCACACAGAATTCTGTGCTCGATAGGAAATGCTCTGTATAAAAGCAATCACTGTACAATGGTAGACCGAAATCTTGTAACATATTGGCTAAATTCTTGGCCACTAGACCACAGTTTTTCCCCTGGGGAGCACAGTCCAATTTTAAAAAGCAGTGTGATTAGATGAAGCTATAAATCACATTTTATCATTGTTTTTTATTTATTATTATTATTGTTATTATTATTATTATTATTATTCAAGTTATTCTTCTTGCCAAAGAAGTTCTTTCTGCTTGGCTGTCAATTCCTTATTCATTTATTCAGTTTTGTGAACTTGGTTATCCCAGGTCTGAGTCACTGGGGTTGAAACATCTGGCACAAGAAGGTAACTAACAGCAGCTGTGTGTACTGAATGAATTTAATATACAAGTTTCACTTTTTGAATAGAATTACTGAAAAAAAATCAACTTTGTCATGATCCACAGCAAACTGACACACATCTTTTCAATTGGTGTTACCATTTTCATCACATACTTTGTCATGGTGATGCTGAGCTCAGTCCATGTCTACACTGCACTTTCCATTAAGGATAAGGATCCTACTACAGGTGCTGGTCATAAAATTAGAATATCATGACAAAGTTGATTTTTTTCAGTAATTCTATTCAAAAAGTGAAACTTGTGTATTAGATTCATTCATTACACACAGACTGATGTATTTCAAATGTTTATTTCTTTTAATTTTTGATGATTATAACTGACAACTAATGAAAGTCCCAAATTCAGTATCTCAGAAAATTAGAATATCAATTAAGACCAATGCAAAAAAAGGATTTTTAGAAATGTTGGCCATCTGAAAGGTATGAACATGAAAAGTATGAGCATGTACAGCACTCAATATTTAGTTGGCGCTCCTTTGGCCTGGATTACTGCAGCAATGCGGCGTAGCATGGAGTCGATCAGTCTGTGGCACTGCTCAGGTGTTATGAGAGCCCATGTTGCTCAGATAGTAGCCTTCAGCTCTTCTGAATTGTTGGGTCTGGCGAATTGCATCTTCCTCTTCACAATACCCCATAGGTCAGGCGAGTTTGCTGGCCAATCAAGAACAGGGATACCATGGTCCTTAAACCAGGTACTGGTAGCTTTGGCACTGTGTGCAGGTGCCAGGTCCTGTTGGAAAATGAAATCTGCATCTCCATAAAGTTCCTCAGCAGCAGGAAGCATGAAGTGCTCTAAAACTTCCTGGTAGACGGCTGCATTGACCTTGGACCTCAGAAAACACAATGGACCAACACCAGCAGATGACATGGCACCCCAAACCATCACTGACTGTGGAAACTTTACACTGGACCTCAAGCAACGTGGATTCTGTGCCTCTCCTCTCTTCCTCCAGACTCTGGGACCTTGATTTCCAAAGGAAATGCAAAATTTACTTTCATCAGAGAACATAACTTTGGACCACTCAGCAGCAGTCCAGTCGAGACGCTTCTGACGCTGTCTCTTGTTCAAGAGCGGCTTGACACAAGTAATGCGACAGCTGAAACCCATGTCTTGCATACACCTGTGTGTGGTGGTTCTTGAAGCACTGACTCCAGCTGCACTCCACTCTTTGTGAATCTCCCCCACAGTTCTGAATGGGTTTTGTTTCACAATCCTCTCCAGGGTGCGGTTATCCCTATTGCTTGTACACTTTTTTCTACCACATCTTGTCCTTCCCTTCGCCTCTCTATTAATGTGCTTGGACACAGAGCTCTGTGAACAGCCAGCCTCTTTAGCAATGACCTTTTGTGTCTTGCCCTCCTTGTGCAAGGTGTCAATGGTTGTCTTTTGGACAACTGTCAAGTCAGCAGTCTTCCCCATGATTGTGTAGCCTACAGAACTAGACGGAGAGACCATTTAAAGGCTTTTGCAGGTGTTTTGAGTTAATTAGCTGATTAGAGTGTGGCACCAGGTGTCAGTATCCGAGATACTGAATTTGGGACTTTCATTAGTTGTCAGTTATAATCATCAAAATTAAAAGAAATAAACATTTGAAATACATCAGTCTGTGTGTAATGAATGAATCTAATGTACAAGTTTCACTTTTTGAATGGAATTACTGAAATAAATCAACTTTGTCATGATATTCTAATTTTATGACCAGCACTTGTATAATAGTTTAGATTTTGGGGAGGGGAATAGTAATGCATTTGTAAAAATATTTTATTGGTTTATAGAGTGTCATATATAATAAAGATTGATAGACATCAAACAATACATTCTTTTTTGCTGATTTTTTTTTTATCTTAAATTTATAAAAAGCAGTAATCTTTATTTTATGACAGACAAGCTTTGAAAATGTAGGACTTCTAGATTAAAGCCCCTGAGTTCTTTAAAAAAATCTAAATGAGTGTTTTGGAATTGCATTGTGTAAATGACAAATCAAACCTGAAGTACTGTTTTAAACATCATTTACTTATTTATTTGCATTTAACCACTTGGCACCAGTTACCTTATAAATAAGTGTTACAGTTCTTCTTATGACCCTGATAGTAGAGTCCACAGACATAAGGTGACTTGAACGCTGAGCCAGAGATTCAAGGAAAGAGGAATTTTGAGTTTAAATCTTTCAGCAGACAGTTTTAGTTCACGTTTATTTCAAAGGTGTGGAAAAAGTAAAAAAACAAAACAAAAGTTAGGTTTACACAGTGTGACCAAAACATTTCCTTTGTAGAGACAGTTAATGGGCAAAGGGTTTGTATCCTATTCTGCTATTTTTGGTTGAATATACTGTATTTTTAAGAACAACCTCAACCATCCATCCATATAGCCACCAATTTTCCTAATTTGAGGAAATACACTAAACCAGTTTCAAATAGTAGTTCCCCATGAAAAGCTATCCCAATAAGTTTTTGCTCAATATTTGGTTAAAAAAAAAGTGATGAAACCTTGTGATTGCTGATAATGATCATGTTTTACTAGAGGATATGTTAAGTGACATTTATGACTGAATTCTGCCTAGTCAGTAAAAGTTGATCAAATAAATTAGTCCAATAAGTCGATGAAACATCATCTGCTAGAATCATTTGTAGTGTACAATTACAGAGAATAAGCATCAGTTTCAGCAGAGAATATGTTGGGTGACAATTTTTAACTAATTCTGCCTAATAAATAAATGTTGACCTAAATAATTAGTTAAAAAACTGATGTAACATCATCAGATAGAATGATTTGGAGTGTAAGATTGCAGACAATAATCTTAATTTTTAACAGTGGATGTGTTAGGTGACATTTAAGACTGAATTCTGCCTAGTGAATCCAACAAATGAGTCAAATAGTCTGATGGGATATCATCAAATAGAATGATTTGCAGCATACAATTGCAGGTAACAATCATCTGTTTTAAATAGAAGGGATGCTGAGTAACATTTATAGACTAGGCAGATTTTGATCATTAAAGTCCATATAAAAAAAATAAGTTCAATTAGCTAATTGAACGTTGTCAACTAAAATCATT
This sequence comes from Polypterus senegalus, assembly GCF_016835505.1. Classification (NCBI taxonomy): domain Eukaryota; kingdom Metazoa; phylum Chordata; class Cladistia; order Polypteriformes; family Polypteridae; genus Polypterus; species Polypterus senegalus. Next base: position 33,551,378 of record NC_053170.1, on the reverse strand, counting down.
TGCAGTGTTTGATTACTGAGGATAATCATCCGTTTCAACAGAGGATATGCTGGGTGATTAAGATCGAAACCTGCCTTGTCAATAAACATCAATCCAAAAAAGTAGTCCTATAGACTGGAGGAACATTGTCAGATAGTATTGTTTGTAGTGTAGAACTGAAGATATTGATTATCTGTTTAATAGAAAACATGCTGGGTAATACTTCTGATTGAATTCAGTCAAGCTAATAAAAGTTGATATAAAAAATGAGTCCAACAGGCTAATCGAACATTGTCAGAATCATACGCAGTGTACAAAAATTATCTCAAATTTCATTTCCATGGTACTGTTTTAAACTGACATGGAAAGTGTTTTTTTACAATTGAAGGCAACTTTTTTTGTTTGGAGAATTTGAGCCAAATGGCTCAGACGACCCCAGCTGGGGGAAAATAAGGTTTCAGGTAAAAATACAAATAAAAAACAAGTTAGAAAATGTATACATGTCGTAACGTTTAGTTGCTGTGCAGGCATTCTAAGCCATCAATAGATTGGGTTCAAGAAGTGGGTTCTAGAACGATCTCTGTACGAAATATTTCACTTGCTTATACTGGATTTATTTTTTGCAGTGTTTTAATTTTAATCTTGGACCTTTTATATTGCATATTGTAGCTATGAACCGCATAACATCACTTTGGGTAATGCCCGACCGTATATACGTCTATGACGGTACAATAAGGTTATACTGTAATACAGTTCAGAAATCCCAATCGGAGAACTGGACATAGGGGGCGCATCAGCTTCCTGCACGCAACATGTGTATCTACTTATAATTAAAAAGTTTGCCGTTTAACTTTACTTCGGCTTGTACCAGCAGCACACAATATCGTATTGCGTATCTCCGGTCTGCAGTTCACCCCCAGCATCCCCCCCTCCCCTCACCCCCAAATATGTCAAAGGACATGCGTGTTATTGACACCCACCTGACACAGTATAAGCAAGTCTGGGTGACTCCGGATTTTTGCCCTGCTAAAGACTGGGGACCTTGCAGTGTTACAACCCTGGCTCGGCACTATCTGCTCCTTCTCATGTGTCTACATTAGTTTTTCGTTCATATCACACGTTTGCGCCCATTTAGCTTGCTGGTTACCCCTAAATGTACATAATGTCTTTGACCATAAAGAAAGAAAACTGCAATATGTATAATTTGCACCAAATTGTTTCTGCTTTATGAAGTCCTTCAATCCAAGCGTTTTGAGCGCAAATGGAGGACACACGATGTCACAGTATTTCACGCCTCCCTACATTTTAAATCATAACAGGTAAGTTAAATGTTTTAACCTTACACTCCTCGCTTAAGGATGCAGTATGGGGTGTGCCTAAGTGTGGTCGGGGGTGAGTTTTTAACTCCGCTTCTAAGTCATAAACGTCACACGTTTCGGTCCTGAAAGCAAACTGCATATTTATCCAAATAACTGGAGTGACGTATGCTCTGCAGCTCTACAGTTGGATCCTTCCTCATTTGTGTCTCCTGATTTACTTTTCTGTCATATTTATTTGAGTAAGACGACCATCCAACGACGCTAATTGTATCGATAATGTGACCGGGCGTACCGTCTAACATCGACAACTTCCTCAACTGAGTGGAACTCAAAACTTTTGACATGTAATGGGTATTTCGTGACTGACGTTGTGGGTGTTACGTGATATTGCAGCATTATGTGACAGACCACATTAGTTAGACAGGCCTTTACAGTCTTTCTACCCCAGAGCCGGTGTTCTGACGGTTTGTGCTGCCTTGTCGAAATATGCTACAGATGCAAATATTTGCAGGCCTAAAACTCAAAACGTCGAAATGAACAAAAAAATTTTTTGGTATTAGGCTACTCACCATTAGCCAACGTATTTTTCAAAGGTTGCACAAACCAATCATGTTTGGCTTACAATCACAACATTGGGCATAAAATGTGGGATTAAAATGGGAAAGGCATTGGATTGAACTACTGGATATGCCTGCTCCCAATGGCATAAACGACAAATAACAATATTAGTTTAATGTATTTATTTATTTAAGTGGATTATTTATTGACTTGTTCTATAATAAATGTATACTGCGCGTGCGCAGAACAGCTTTGGCGCACATTTCGATAGGTAGAATGGTTCGATAGAACACCGGACTGACGTTTAAAATCAGCTTGAGCTTTCCCGGTGGCCTGATGCATGGGCTGGCCTGGCAACCAGTGAAATAAACTAATGGTGAAATTAAATGATGTTATTATCCTGGGAAACGAGCAGGCGTTATTGCTCTGTAGTGGACACAAATCATTTTGGTTTAACGTTGGATGGTTTCTTTTCTGCTTGGATAGTTTCTTGTTTTTGTTCAAGTCAAGTTTTGACTTCGCGTGCGTCTCGCGCTCTGACAATTGAACAGGAGCGATATGATGGCAGGTGCTTTTGTGATTAAAGTTATATATAAAGATTGTTTAAAAGTTTATAATATACTTTATACATTTGAAGGTTATATGGATTTTGGTATTTGTTACTGTGTATGTACAGTATTTTGTTTTGTTTTAGTTTCAAAATTTAATGAAGTGTAGCGTATGGTCACATTTTTAACGTTTTTTTCCTTTTCTCTTAGAGTGACTAAATGGGCTACACGAAATGCTTTATTTTTATTTTTATTAATGAAACACATATGTGATTGGAATTATTTGTGTTTTTAAGTGTACCTGTTGTTCTTTATTTCATAAGTTTGTTATTGAAACGTGTCTTATTGTTGTTTTATTTTAGTATTTTTAAAGTGAATCTCTATGAAGCGCTATGTTGAGAGAGTGACTGAACAGGCTACACGAAATGTTTGATAGTTTTTTGTTTACTGAGTACATTCTTTTAAAAAGTGCTCGATAGAATTCTGTGGCACAGAAACATTTTTTGAGTCTTTTGTCAATTGAAGGAATTCAAAGTGGTCTTTTTTGACCAACACTTCAAACTTTGGAAGAGTATTCAGCATTACCATCCAGACTCTGACAGCGGCTGTGTAGATTCCAGACTCACAGTTGAAATTGCAAACATAATCTCTGCCCTGTGGATTCCACTGACAACTACTTTTTGTGGTTCAGTGAGTTTTGTCGATTCGTTTTGATATAAATGTTATAGAACTACAGTACATGGTTTATTTATTTATTTATGAAGTGTTGTTTCATTTATCAGAGGTTGTCTTGAGACTAATATTTAAGAGTGAAATGTATGTGTAAAAGCTGAATCTACTGTCTCCTCATTCATAAAAAATTCCAAGACAAAATGGTGTTTTTTGGATTTTTGAGTCTGTGCCTGATGTATATTGTATGGCCTGGGTTAGACTTGGGATTGCCTGCCTGAATAAGCTTCCCAATCTGGCCCTGCTGTACCCTGACAACTGTAATTACCAGAGGGTGAAATGGGGAGTGATGCCTGCGGATGTGCTGGAGGTAAAACTTTAATTTCACCCATGTTCAGCCAAGCTGAGTAAAGGGCCATTTGCCATTCTATGCAGATTATAATGATTCACCATTTCACCATCACTGTACAATTGTAATGACGAAACGGTATAGTGTAAAAGAAACAAGTAAAAGTGTTTTTTGACAATCGAGTATGCCTGTTTGTCACAATATAGTAGGCTGACCGGTCATCCTGATGATAGGGGCTGCCACAATGTTCAGGCCATGTGTTGCGATAAAGAACCAGACTATCAAAATCTCCTGGTTTTAACAGGTTGCCCATCTAGTAAAGTTTTTCAGTGCCGCAAAATTGATCCATTGATGCAAACATTGTCTCAGTATATTTATAACAGTGCACATCCACAACTCCAATACACATATAAAAGCGAGGTCAAAACTCCAATACACATTTCATTAAAATGTGTTAAATAAGACAAGCATTGTGGCGCAGACGAAGAAACAGACTAAAACTGAGAGTACAGTACTGCCACTTGTGTGTTTCCACTTTAAGCACTGTGTGAGATCCTATGTGTTGTTAGCCTTTGGCTGCCACAACACTGGAACTGATTAAGAAAATTCTAGAACCAACCTGCTGAACACAGTCCATTGAGTACTACAGTGCCTGCACAGACCTCAAATGCACCTGAATGTCGTCTTCTTTTTTTTTTTTTTCTTCATACATTCAATTCTATGTGGGCATCTTGATGTCACAAACCCACATACAGTTGTGCTTGAAAGTTTGTGAACCCTTTAGAATTTTCTATTTTTCTGCATAAATATGACCTAAAACATAATCAGATTTTCACTCAAGTCCTATAAGTAGATAAAGAGAAACCAGTTAAACAAATGAGACAAAAATATTATACTTGGTCATTTATTTATTGAGGAAAATGATTGAATATTACATATTTGTGAGTGGAAAAAGTATGTGAACCTCTAGGATGATCAGTTAGTTTGAAGGTGAAATTCGAGTCAGGTGTTTTCAATCAATGGGATGACAATCAGATGTGAGTGGGCACCCTGTGTTATTTAAAGAACAGGATCTATCAAAGTCTGCTCTTCACAACACATGTTTGTGGAAGTGTATCATGGCACGAACAAAGGAGATTTCTGAGGACCTCACAAAAAGAGTTGTTGATGCTCATCAGGCTGGAAAAGGTTACAAAACCATCTCTAAAGAGTTTGGACTCCACCTATCCATAATCAGACAGATTCTGTACAAATGGAGGAAATTCAAGACCATTGTTACCCTCCCCAGGAGTGGTCGACCACCAATCACTCCAAGAGCAAGGCGTGTAATAGTCGGCGAAGGTCACAAAGGACCTCAGGATATCTTCTAAGCAACTGAATGCCTCTCTCACATTGGCTAATGTTCATGTTCATGAGTCCACCATCAGGAGAACACTGAACAACAATGATGTGCATGGCAGGGTTGAAAGGAGAAAGCCACTGCTCTCCAAAAAAATATCGCTGCTCGTCTGCAGTTTGCTAAAGATCATATGGACAAACCAGAAGGCTATTGGAAGAATGTTTTATGAATGGATGAGACCAAAGTAGAACTTTTTGATTTAAATGAAAAGCGTTATGTTTGGAGAAAGGAAAACACTGCATTCCGGCATAAGAACCTTATCCCATCTGTGAAACATGGTGGTAGTAGTATCATGGTTTGGGCCTGTTTTGCTGCATCTGGGCCAGGACGGCTTGCCTTCATTGATGGAACAATGAATTCTGAATTATATCAGAGAATTCTAAAGGAAAATGTCAGGACATCTGTCCATGAACTGAATCTCAAGATAAGGTGGGTCATGCAGCAAGACAACGACCCTAAGCACACAAGTCGTTCTACCAAAGAATGGTTAAAGAAGAATAAAGTTAATGTTTTTGAATGGCCAAATCAAAGTCCTGACCTTAATCCAATTGAAATGTTGTGGAAGGACCTAAAGTGAGCAGTTAATGTGAGGAAACCCACCAACATCCCAGAGTTGAAGCTGTTCTGTACGGAGGAATGGGCTAAAATTCCTCTAAGCCGGTGTGCAGGAATGATCAAAAGTTACTGGAAACGTTTAGTTGAAGTTATTGCTGCAAAGGGAGGTCACACCAGATACTGAAAGCAAAGGTTCACATACTTTTGCCACTCACAAATATGCAATTTTAGATCATTTTCCTTAATAGATAAATGACCAAGTATAATATTTTTGTCTTATTTGTTTAACTGGTTTCTCTTTATCTACATTTAGGACTTGAGTGAAAATCTGATGATGTTTTAGATCATATTTATACAGAAATATAGAAAATTCTAAAGGGTTCACAAACTTTCAAGCACAACTGTAACTGGTATCAAGGAAATCTGGAAATAGATGGCACCATGATGATGTCATGAATGCAATGATTAGAAAATGCAGATAAAAATAATTCCTTGACAAATAGAGCATGTTCAAAATTGGGAGGCATTGAATCAAAATTAAAAAAAAGAACAGTCATGATGAGCAATAAAATTTGGATGAATCGGTGAGTTTGGATATGCCCTGCTAATGAGTGGCACATTGAGCGGCACATTGAGCTTCTTTCTATTCCCTACAAGCCTTAATTAGTTTAGCTCAGTGTTTCTCAACGTCGGTCGTGGGGACCCCCTGTGCCTGCAGGTTTTTGTTCCAACCAGATTCCTAATCAGTGACATAACACTGAGCTCATTTAATTACCTGGTATTTTTTTTTTCTTTTATTCGACATTCAGAAAAGCATAGCAGCATGATTTTTACATTTATAAGACATTTATAAATATTTCTGCTTTTGCTATAGATTTAAATGCTTAACTTTCTTTTGTTGATTTCATTCTACTTTGCCCTTTCTCTGTGCAGTTTTCCCCCTTCATTGTATCTTAATAATGACAACTTAAAACGAGCAGAGCAGACACCCAGGCAAACAACACTGAATAATCAAAGGCTGCAGCTACTTTAGAGTCAGACCCACTAATAAATAACGGATTAATTAAACAATTAGAACACCTAGAAAAGTAGAATGAAAATCAAGATGAAAATACTGTTAAAAAGAAAACAAATAAATTATTCTTATATAACTGCTTAGTACATTTTAATATATATATTTTTTTTAACAAACTTAGTTTTCTAATTAATATATTGTTCCTTAAACACAGAACTTGGGAAATATCAGTTCACTTAATTAGCCCAGGAGTTCAATTAAAAACAGAAGCTGGTTGAAACAAAAACCTGCAGCGACAGGGGGTCCCCAGGACCGACGTTGAGAACCCCTCCTCACTTAGCTAGTTAACAAACATAGTAATAAGAATAAAAAAATATAAAGCTTAGTTTCTATTTATCCTATTAAAAAATAATATTGTATAAGTGTTTGCTTAAAAACTTTGTATTGAGAATAATATAAGTAAAATGTTCATTCTTATGGTGGCGCAGTGGTAGCGCTGCTGCCTTGCAGTTAGGAGACCCGGGTTCCCTTCCTGGGTCCTCCCTGCATGGAGTTTGCATTTTCTCCCCGTGTCTGCGTGGGTTTCCTCCCACAGTCCAAAGACATGCGGGTTGGGTGCATTGGCAATCCTAAATTGTCCCTAGTGTATGCTGGGTGTGTGTGTGTGTGCCCTGCGGTGGGCTGGCACCCTGCCCAGGGTTTGTTTCCTGCTTTGCGCCCTGTGTTGGCTGGGATTGGCTCCAGCAGACCCCCATGACCCTTAGTTTGGATATAGCGGGTTGGTTAATAGATGGATGTTCATTTTTCCATTCACATATTTTGATATATAGATCATCACATAATATTTACTGTACATTCAGAAGTAATTTCATATAAATTGTACATTAAATGTTCAAAGAGTGATATGACATTTAATTATATGTTGTACATGGTGTATTTTAAAGGGCCAAATTTTACTCTGGTTCTAACATTATACAGTCTAACATTATACATCTATACATTATACCAACATAAAATCATATGTAGCTTTAATTTTTTTTCTCATAAGAAAGACTCAAAAGTCTTTATTGAAAAGAAGAGCCAAGAAGCTCGTGGAGGTGCCAGATGTAACAGACTCAGAATTCCCATCTGTTCATTCCTTAATTACAGGTAGTGCTCCAAATCCAATGCACAGGTGTGTCACAGTGGGGAATGACAGAGTTTAGACCTGTCTGCAGGGAGTGGTCTGCTAAGTGGTCTCTTAAGCCTCCATTTCTGCTCCAACTCAGTTGTGAGCTAAGGCATGGCCACCTGTCATTGTGTTTTACCCATTGGTCTCTGAACTGTTGATTCATTCCCTAGAGAATAAATACAATTAAATATTTTTAAAATGTAATTTGACACTGAAAAAAGCCTTATATTATGGGTGTTTTATATGCTTCTGGGCATTGATGACATCTGAAGTTCTAGGGACTTGTGTTCAATACCTGGGTTTTTGAATATGTCTGCAAAGATGTGTTTGTTAGATTCATTAGGGATTCTAAAAGTTCATTGTGTGACCTTTCATGTACTGGTGTCCTATCAAGAACTCACAGGATAGGCTCTGGCTCCCCATAACACTGAAGTGTAAAATTTGGGTTTAGAAGATATCTGGATATGCATTATGAATAAAAAAGCAGCCTGGTTTATTCTACATGCAAACTCTCATGGGACATTGTGCTACCAGGTATGTAAATGAGTGAGCTGTCTTATCTGATATGCACAGAACTATCATTGGAGAACCACACATTGGACTCACTTTAAAAAGCTGGACAGGATTGTGCCATGGTGATCTCTTATTACCGCTACAGCACATGAGCAATGCTTTGACAATGCATTCATTACTCCAATGAACATCTGTCTGAGTTGGATTGGTTTTTGGAGGAAGGCTGTTTATACTCATATATTGCATTCCTTAAATGAAGGCAGTGACATCCTTCACATGTTCTGCACCTCTGTCGTGGCAAGTGTGACTTTGTACATTGTAGTGTGCCGTGCCATCACTTCAGGAGGAGCCCACCAAATCATCTAAAGCCTATCTATCTATCTATCTATCTATCTATCTATCTATCTATCTATCTATCTATCTATCTATCTAAGTTGATCAGTGAAATTTGGCAACGTTTTTTCACAGCTAATAAGTTGTGTTCACAGGTGGCCTTGTTTGCCAAATATTTTCCTGGAAACTTACTGGGTGGCTGGCTTAGACAAAGATTTTTTTCCCAGCATCCCATGATATTTGTGAAGCCACTGTGACATCACACTGTACCATCCAATGCTGGATGGGGCAATCCCAGAGTTTTAAATACTGATTGTAGAAATGGCCTAAAAATGAGTAAAAAACTTGCAAATACATTTAATCGCAAAACATGCATGTTGAAGGAAACTGGAAATGTATCGCTGTATTGGTGTCTTGTAGGTAATTTTTTTTTGTATGTGACCTGCATGTAATACTGAGCCTACTCCTTTAATAATATTACCCAGGGCGCTGTGGAGTTGATGCAGACAGGAAAGAGTGAAGAATCAACAAGCTTTAGTGTCGTGTTTATTTGGCAGAAGCAGCAGCAGAGAAGCAAAAGTGTCAGTGGAAAAAAAACACCCAGTCTGCCCTTGCCAATTCGAGAAAGGCGAGTACCTGCTCCTAAATTTTCTGGGGGTCAAGCTTTTGTGAACACATGCTTTCTGTCTGCCATTGCCTGCTCGAAGTTTTACTGTTCTGATATTTAATTGTATTAATGTTATCTCAGAGTGACAAAACGGTTAGCACGGCTGCCACACCAGCTCAGGTCGCATTTATAGCCACACTAATCGGCGTAATTGGCAGATGCTTCCCTAGGCCTTACTTAAAAGACTATTGCACCATTATAATTCACTCAAAACTAGTTCAGTTTCTTCTTCCACATTAACTTTAATTCATTTCACCAAGTTCAGCAAAGTTCCCAAACATTTCCGTGATTTCAACAAATTCAGGGTGAAGCAAATTTAATCGAGTTCAGTCATCTATAATTATTAAAGGTGTTCACTAAAGAAGTGTGAACTGAGTGCAGTAGTGCTGACAGATGGCTCTTACAATTTTTGGGAAGGATCTAGGTTTCCCAGATGCTACAGGCTGTTACAGTTTCTTCGTCATCTTCACAAAAGTGGATCCTTCCATGGATCCCCAGGTAACACCTTGGACCAATGACTCATAAATGTGTTACTCTCATAAAATGACTTATTATGAGTTCTGCATGAACCATGTAATCACTAAATAGTGATGGCAATGCCCCACCATACAGAGTATGTCATCTGCCAATAATGCTTTCTTGATGTTAGCACCTAGCTGGCAGTGATATCTAACGTGTTTTATCCCAGCTGCTCCACAACCCACAACTGCCTCCCTGGATGAACACATTCACAGTGCTTCAGACATCTGTATGGATCTGTGTCATGACACACACTGTTTTGGAGACCTTTCATGATTACTAATGATCCACATGTGTAGCCTATTGTGGACTATTGAACTCATTCCTTTCTTCCAACTTTCATGCAGATAGGTCCTCTACCTCATGTTGGGACGTATCTGTTTTTTCTTGTCATAGAATTTATTTTTCCTTCCTTTTATCCATTTTCATTTTTTGAATTACTCCAACATCTCAGGATCTCAGGGTGCCACAAACTTCCAGTGCAGCAACAGGTTTGAGCAGCAACCAATCCCAATAAACCCACAGTTTACTACAGGCCCAATTTAACCTAAAACATAACCTTTGGGATGTGGAAGAAAACCAAAGTACTTTGAAGAAAAATCACACAGACACTGGGAGAATATGCAGACTCCACACAGGCAATGCAGTTGCAATTAGAAAGATTGTAAGGATTTACCAATGAAATTTTTTTCCAAAGAGCTAGATTTTGCTTTGAATGACTTCTTTATCAGTTGAGTTATACGTAAAATCAGCGATATTTATTACAGTATGTATATATATATAGTTATTAGTTTATTATTAGTAACAAGATAATTTATTATTATAGCCATGTCACAATTATTCAACCCCTATATAATATTGCTGTTTTTAAACCTTCTTCTAGTTTTTATGGCCTAAACTGGAGCTAAAATATTATTAAGCCCTTGGAATTTCAATAATAAACCTTGGCTTCAACTGTAATGCATATAAAAACCCACCCATGAAGGTTTTGAAGGTGAGTTGCAATCATGGGTAAGACTAAGGAGCTTTCACAAAAGCTGAGAAAGGACATTATTTCACTGCACCTGAAGGACATAGGGTATAGGAAGATCTCCCAAAAATTGAACATTCCAAGAGGCACCATTGGGAGCATTATATGGAAGTTTAAAACTTATAGCACATCTGCAAATCTTCTTGGCTGAAGGAGGAAGCCCAACATTTTATCAAGAGCCCTTAACAACTTAGTCAGGACAACTAAGAAAAACTGATGGGTTACTGCAAAACACCTATAGGATGGTCTGATGAAGGTCAGGACAAGTGCTCCAGTATCATCTATAAGAAGAGCACTGAAGAAACAAGGACTTCATGACTGCACTCCAAGATGCATTTCACTCTTCATCACAAAACAACATCAAAGGTGGACTAGAATATGCCAGGAGAAATTTGGATAGGCCTGAAGAATGTTGAGAAACAGTTCTATGTACTGATGAAGCTAAATTGGAACTGTTAGGACATATAGACCAGGGGTATGTCTGGTTTGAGAAAGGCCAGGCTTTTCACCATAACAATACCATCCCCACAGTCAAGCATGGAGGTGGGTCACTGATAAGGTAAAGATATTTTTCTGCTGCTGCAACTGGCAGTCTTGACCATGTAACTGGCATCGTGGATTCCCAGAAATAACTGGCCATTTTAAAAAGTAATGTAATGCCTTCTATTCAGAAATTGAATCTTGGTGATCATTTCCAGCAAGGCAATGATACAATGCACACCTCCAAATTAACCAAAGCTTGGATGAGAAATAGATTCTGGAATGTCTTGGGGTGGCCTTCTCAGTACCGAGATTTAAATCCTATTGAAAATTTTTGGTGGGATTTAAAGAAGGCATTGCAGCTGGGAAGCCATCAAACATCAATGAGATGGAACTTTTCGCACATGAAGAATGGTCAAAGATTCCAACCGAGAGGTGTAAAAAGCTTACCAAAGCACTTACCGAAAATGATTATTAGAATTTATAAAAGCTGAAGGATGCTTCACAAGGTACGGAAGCAGGGGGTTGAATAAAAGTGCACATACATGTACTGTATATTAAAAGAGTAACATTTTTCATTTGCGCTCAAACTTAAGTCAATTTATGTACTCAAAATAACTTAAAATGTGTCAATAAATATTTGATATTGTTTAATGAGGTTTTTTGTGATATATTTTCATTATCCTTGATTCATATCACTATAATGGTTTTTGAGGTGAGGGGGTTGAATATTTCTGATTGCAACTCTGAGTGGGTGTCTGATTCAAAGTCAGAATGTGGGATCTGTGTGTGAGACAACAAATCACAACACTGCCATGCGGCCTCATTCACACTTCACAGACATACTTCATGCTGGGATGAACTTTGGATGGTTTGGAATGAGCTGATAAACAGGTGTTAGGCGCTAGTTCAGTCGGGTCAAGCATAATGGGTGCATTTTTAAAGGTCATTGACCAATAGAATGAACAGTAGGAAGTAATGCGCCTCAAAGTCAAGGAATTTCTAGAGTGCAAAAATGTTGTATGGTTTTGAACTGGTTAAAATTAGTTAATTAACATAACTCAAATTAAAAAAAAAAGCAGTTGGTCGCATAATGTCCATCGACCGTTTAACCTCATTAATTCATTTCAGGGAATCAGGGACAAATCAACCCTGGAGGGATTCCAGTCTATCTTAGAGCATAATCAAATGGGGCCATTTTAAATTCACGAATTAACAGACACTCCCACCACTTTGTTGTATGGCAGGAAGAACATACAAACTCCACAGAGGCAGTGACTGGACTGGGAATTGAACCTAGAATTTAGGAGATCTAACCACTGCACTCCCATTCTAGCCCTCACAGCAGGTATCCTCAGGTTCTGGAGGGACGCAGTGGCTGCAGGTTTTCGTTCCAACCAGTTTCCTATGACAGTCCTTGCTGATAATGTATTTGGTACTCGACTCTATGGCTTATTATTTGCTTTCATTCATCCAAGACACATTTTAATTACATTGTATATCAGTGGTTCTCACCTTTCGGTTCTCTAGGACCCTTGTGGGTGCAGGGTTTTTGTTCCAACCAGTGTCTCAATCATTCATTTCTTTTACTCTTAATGGATCTAATTGGGTAATTGAATAACTCATATTTTCCTTTTATTTTGTATTTCAAAAAGTTCAGCAGTGCTAGATTTATATATACTGATATAGAACATTAAGTCTGATTTGTATTGTTTCTGTATCTTTAAATGCTCACTTTGTTTTTTTTTTAATTCACTTTTTCCGTAGACTTCTCCTTCTTTATTGTGCCTGAATACCAACAGAACAGAGCAGATTCCAGTGCAAATGACTCTAAAAGAAGCAGCTACTTCACTGTTACCCACCTGTGCCCTCATTAGTCCACCTTGAAAAAAAAACCAAAGGTGTCTGTGTGTCTGTCCAGTTGCAATGTCTCTATCATTTCAACCAATGGTGCACCATAAATATTTACACTGCTTTTACAAATCCTATTCCAAATGGCATATAACAGAGACATCTGAATTGCACTGTGAAAGTTAACACTGAGGACTACGTTGATTACTTAGATATCAACCTGTCTAAGACTGGTAAACACAGCTAGTAAATCATAAAAGAACAAGTGTCAATGTGTCTGCCTATGCGTCTGTCTGGCTGCTATGTCTCTGCTATCCAACAGCGGCACTTCTTCTGTGATTCTGGGCTATATAAAAATAAATTGTAAATAAATAAACATGACAACCATTAGCACTGCCTTTACAAATCCTGTACCAAATGGTTATGTAACAGAGACACAGCAACTGGATAGACACACTGCACTGCAAATGTTGACACTGAAGTCTGGGTTGATTACTTAGATTTCAACTCATCTTAGATGAGTAGCATAGCTAGTTAGTAAATAGCTGTCTAAATAACCAGAACATTAAAACGTAATGCAGATTGGAAAAGGATGAATTCTTATCCATCTAGCACATATAAATTCCTATTTTCGTTCAGTAAAAATATAGTGCAACCAGTTTGTAATTTCAGGATGGATACAATCAACATACAAGCTGAGACCAAGTTAAATGGAGAGCTTGTGGTTTCTTTGTTATTTACAATTTGTTATTAACTGTGGCTGGTTAAGAAAACAGGAAACAATTAAAACTAAATGCAGCCCCTTAAAACTAAAATAGGCAATTATGGGTTCTGAATCATAACAAGTGAGCTAAGTAAAACTAAGCCCAATTTTCATCAAATAAATGGGTTGTAGTTAAGAAATTGACTGAAGTGAAACCCTGCAGCCACTGCTGCCCTCCAGGACTGTGAGTGAGGATTCCAGCCTCGCAGTACTGTTACGTATTACATTTGTTGATCACATTTTTTTTATTTTAACAGCTTAATAAAACATACCCTGACGTGGATCCACTCACAAATTTTTCTACATTTGGTTTTTACATGGTTTGTATCCAATTAATTGGCACAATAATTGCATAAATGAAAGTTATCTTAGCCTAAGCCAGCCCAGTTCAGTCTGTGTGTGAATTATGTAGCGTGGCCATTTTTGCAGTTGTAGTTGCTTTAATTTTCACATTTTTTTCTTTTGCATTTTCCAGTAATGTCTTCAGTCAACAGGCTGTGATTTTACCTGCCTTCTTATTTGATCATAATGCACAACAAATAGTGTAGAGAAAAGGACATTTATAACGTCAGTCTTCTTTTAGCTGTTCCTCTGTGTCCACGTCACTGGCTAATCATGGAGCTGTAGACCTGGATTACAGACCTGTCCCGACTGGGATGCCTTTTCATCCCAAGGTTCACAGAAATATATCTACATACTGAGATGCCAACTGTGGAAGAAAATTGGATAGAATCTACCCCACTCCACCTCGGCGCTGCATGTGGGGTTAAGCTGATTAGAGAAGGCTACCCACTATGTCACTGGAGCGGCCGTATTTATCCATCGAGCCATTTTCTAACCCACTTACCCAGTTCAGGGTCTTGTAAACTGGCAGCACTGGGCGCCACCCCAGAGGTGATGCCAGTCCATCACAGGGTCCAGCAGTAAATTATCTGCACTGATCCATACCAGGCCAGTTAGGAGTTTATGTCATTTCCTTTCCAGTTCGTGCAAACGTATGTTCTCATTGATTCTCCCCAAGACACATAACTGGATGAGCAGCAGACAGAACACTCATATAAAAGACACCATTGATTTACGCATGAAAAAATGTTAAAAGAGCATACGTGATAAATCTCCTTATAAATGTCATAAAAGTGTTAAAAAATATTCGTAGAGGGTTGTGCATTTAAATATTGTTTCTTACCGATAAAGTTCAGTCTTAAGAATGACATTTTGAACTTTTTCCCAACTTTATTTTCCATTCCTTTGCTGCCTTGTGGACTGATAAGAGTCCATTCAAGGCTGAAATATTTGGGTACCTATAATGGAAGGGACCGCTTGACTTTCACCTATAGGACATTACGTTGCCAGCGATCTCCTCTGGATAATGATGTGCACAATCACTTTTGTAAAGTCTGTGAATGCCATGTAAGTGCATCACATCAATAAATAGAAAAGTAGAGAAGTTTATATGAATATTTGGTCTCCCTAGCCTAAATTTAATATCCATTTGGCTGTTTGTATAGTGCCTTGAAAAGATTTGTGAATGTACGAATAAATTAATGCCATTGCCAGAATATTTTTTCAGTAGTGATGAATGCAGTGACTTTAAGCATTTCAATTTGGAGACTCCCCCCCACCCCTGTTTGGCATAAAGAGGCACCCATATCTTGCCACCTGCTGCTTCTCTCAACATTACCTGTTTCTGTGATTAATGCCCTACATGTGTGATCCTGTAACCGTGGCACATGGTATCAACATTAACATGCTGACTAAAAACAATTTGGTGGCTGAGAATCATGGTCAGTGTGGAACTAAAGCCCTTGGTCCTGTCTACCTGAACCAAGTCAATAGCTGCATCCTGCTGATATCGTGCTAACTTGAAAAGGAAGCTCAGCCCTTTGGTAAATATAGGCTGGATTACAACTGTGGGCGGCAGAGTATCTCACATCACTGAGGAGTTGTGACAGTCCAATGTCTCTTTCAACAGCCTCGTATCTTCACTTTTCCTTTTTCTGGAAAAATCAATTCCTGTATTTCACATCCATCAGCCTTACCTTCAGAGGTTGTGGCAGTTTTATTAACATCAATTAATTTAAGCAGAAGGACTCTGCTATGTGATGATACCAATCACAGGAGAATTAAATCATTCTGGGCCAGCGTGCTTCCCCAACCTATATATTTCAAACCAAAAATGCTTCAGCTTGTATTTAGGAGCCCAACCCAGAGCAACTTAAATCTGTCAGTAGTGATGTAGAGCTCTTTTCCAAAAGAAAATAATTATCACCACAAGCCGCATTGCATCCCACCCACCCAGGTATAAGAATGTTAGCTTTGCCCAGTTTTGGGCAATTTTTGGCCTGAGGAGGTCCACAATATTGCATCCTGCATTGTTGCATTCAAATTACAATCAGGGGCGCTCCAGGTCCTTGTACTTCTTCCTTAGGACGGAAACCTGATCCTTGAAGAGCACTGGGTCAAGGCGGAACAATGAATGTACCAGAGGCATGTGGCCGAACCAACTGGCAAAGGCATTGATGCAGTCCTGCCGCTGAGAGAAGTGATCTGGATTGGGCCAATGTGAGCTTTTGACTCCCTGAAAATGAACAGAAGGGGAAAAAGAAAATGCATTTTACTATGATGCACAAGACTACTGACACATTATGAATGTAGACCAGTAAGGTGCTTTCTCTAGATCTTTTAGTCCCATAATTTACATTAGTTCAATGTATTATTAAATAATTATTATTTATTTAAGCTAACATACTACCTGATCAAATAATCATAGCTATATCAGCTGCTTTCAGATGTTTTCTTGGAGGAAACAAGTGGATAGGACTGGCGAGCTTTGTTGGGCTGAATGGCCTGTTCTCGTCTAGATTGTTCTAATGTTCTAATGTTCTTTGTATTATCTAAATCCAAAATCCAAATCATTTATTCATCCATTTTCCAAATGCCCTTTTTTAGTTTAGAGTTACAGTAGTAGGTGGCAGAAACTGTGACTGTAAATGGAAGAACAGTCCGCAATTGCCTTTGTATGGGGAGAATTATTCCAAACCATCAGCATGAGCCTGTTGTTCAGAGACAGAAACTAACCCCAGACAGCAGATCCGATTAATTCACATTTTTATTTAAAAGAGCTTTGCTTTGTAACAGGTGGATGTATATAGGAGAGTTAGTTATTATTATAGGATGATTTTTTTTTTCTAAATTAGGTTTAATTTTTTTTTTTTTCAGGATGGAATTAACTTTCAAATATTTGGTATTTTGTAGATGTATGCTGATTGTGCATTACTTTTAACTCCAGGGGTCGGATTTATAATAGTTGCGTATGCTAAAAAGAGGCCTGAAAAGTGCATAAATACCAAAAGTTGGAATTTATAAAAGAAAACTTGATGAAACAATGTGCATATATTTTTGGCAGCTCTGACTCATCTGTACACAAGATTACAGAGAAACTAGGTAATGAATGACGAAACCCCTGATCAAGTTGGGAAATGCAGCCAAACCAGCTTAATGACAACTCACCTGTATAATAATTCATATTACCATGCTGGTATTTAATGTGCATTGATGTGCCAACCATATTAAACCTTTAAAGAGATGAATATGATGTACAAACTGTATTTTAGTTAGAGGGCCAATGCTATGTATTTGCACTAAAGAACTTTTTTAGTTTATCGTTAGTTTATATAGGCAACCTGTTGTCACTTTTCAAGTAAATGGCCAAAAGGTCAGGAATATTTTAACCAAGCTTCACATCATCATGTCACTGCGCTGGAAACCTTTAACCAACTGACGAGGTGATATATTCAGGTTTTGTATGGTGTGTGTGTACATACCTAAAAAAGAACATGTTTTTGCTAACATAAAAATGCCATTTGCATCAGTGTTCGGTTCTACTAACATATCTGGAGCACTTTACTGCACTCATATTACAATAATGGCATCTAGCAAGAATTAATTATTTTTGTTAACTGTGAGCAGTGACATTCTATTAACACACAAGTCATCTGTGATGTCAAAATCAGACGAATAAATGTTGGGGCTCGGTGGCCTGGGTTGATTTATGATTAATTCATTTTGAGGCAAAGTAGCGTTGATCAGATGGCTTGTTGTAAGTGCTGTACGTAGTGGCTGGATTGGTGGTAAGGTAACTGGATGAACCCTCAGTTTATCATATGGCCTGTAATTTTCATTGTAACATAAATCATCTCATTACACTTGCCAGGTAATAGCCTTACGCCTTTATCCGACACCCAGAATGTAGAGGAGAGGCGCTAGAATGCCATGTGTGCTCTGGTGTGCTCAGTTGCGGATCATGGTTTAGGACTCATTGTGTCAGGAGGGAGGCAGCTCTACCAGCTAATGAAATTCAGTAGTTTCGTGTTGAGGCTGATTAACATAATCCATATATGGTTATTTTAGAGCGTCAGCTGGGTGGGGAAGAAGGCATGTTCAAATACGCACATGTACAAGATGATTATGATTTATAAAAGTAAATTATGCAGAAATGTGCATACACCAAATTTTATAAATCTTACTTATTTTGGCATACACATTTTTCTGTATTTTGGTGTACACATATTGTTCTATTCAGAGTTTTATAAGTGAGACCCCAGTTCTTTTCTCGTTTCTTCTATTTCCTCCACAGTTCTTGCACCCATTCGGGGCATCCATAACATTTTTCCCCTCTTTTTGTGTCCTCCCTCCATTCATGGGACTGGGTGGATTATGGTGGAGTGGACCTTGTTGTGGGGCTTTTCTTGTTTTTTTTATCACTCTGTATTTTCTCTGAAAAGTTGTTGTGAATTCAAGATGTTTTTGTTATTTTGTTATATTCTGTAACTCCATTATATTCAGTACAATTTCCTACACTGTGATATGATAGGCTGGTAACATCACTTGAAGAGAGGCCCAGTGAATCATCAAACTATTTAAAAAGAGCTGGATCAGTTATGGGGCACCCTCTGGACCTGCTGGAGATGGTAGTGGAGGAGAGAATGAAAACAAACCTGAATGCCATTATGAACAAATCTGTACACCTGTCTTGTGAAGGAAATTACACCCTTGTGATAAAGAGAAATCCAATAGGTATCTTCAGCAAAAATAATCAGAATAACTTAAAGTCCTGCATACCATATCATCCCACCCCAGGAGTTAACTCCGTAATGGGAAATGAGGGGTTAAAGTTACTCCTTTTCACAAAATTTTTAAAAAATGTGGGTTGGTAATATAGGCACGTGGAGTGTAATTTTCATGCTAATTCATAGTTGATGATAACAAATATAATATTTTAATATTTGATTCTATACCAGTGGTCCTCGCCCTCTAAGAGCTACTCTCGAAGGTTAAAAATGTCAAATGTCAAACATATGTATGTGGGTTATCGTTTTAGACTATTTAAAGATCAGTGGTTATAAACATGATGTTGTTTTTGATTTCTGATCCTTTACTAGGAATAGAGCCCTCTATGGACCTCTTTTAGAAGGTGAAACATTTAGTCTTTAAACACTGAAATTGAATCACACAGTATTTTGAATATTTTACACTATTTTTGTTTATAATGTACTTCTACTTCATAAAATAAATAATTACATTTCTTATGAATACCTTGAATTAAGGCGGCTGCCCTAATTCGTAGTGAAATAAAGCTTGTCTTCCCAGTGCATAATCCAACCAGTCCATAATGAACAACACTGATGCACCCACCCATACTAACTCTTATGCCAGTTAATCATGCAGCATGTGAGACCCCAGAGCAAACCCATGTGAATATGTGATCTAAACTGAGGTATTAGTATTATGAATATTGTCCTTTTTTCAACATTTTCCATTAATCCATGTTGTTAATTCCTACATTGGTTTACAAGCCACTTCATCATTCCATAGTAAAAGCATTGGATATAAGTATAGATACACAGGACAACTGTTTACATGTATGTTTTAGCACTCAAATCAAATACATTTCTTAGGGGCACACATTGAGTCATGTGTGCATTGAACCAGAAGCCTTGGAGTTTAATTTTAGTTTAGAAACTGATTCCTAAAGTAGTAGTATTATAAGTAATACAAGGGATTTTTTGTGTTTCTTTGATTATTTCATAGAAAGATTATTCTGAAATGCACAAACCTCCATGTAATGATCATTCATACGGTGTGCTCTGAATGTTTTTGTCCTCAAGATGGCACTGTGCTGCAGCAGATCTTTTGCTGATGGGTCTACTTTAGGAAGGAAAGTCAAATTCTCAAGTCCTCAAGGGCTGCAGTGACTGTTGCATTGGCTTTGAACTTTATTTCAGCTTAATTAATCGCATTAATCATGCACTTAGAAATAATGATTCTGTCATCCCTGCTGATTTTAAAAATTCACCCAAATCAGGGAAATCCTTATTTTAATGTACTTGCAGATTAAAGTGCTGTGGATTTCATTTGATTTGTGGATGGTGGTGGGCAACATTTCAGCAATTTTTAGAAATACCAGGATACACTGAACACCTTTCCTTATTATTTAATTGGGAGTCAAATATGCCTCACTTGTTAATGAAGACCAAGAGTCTGTCCAAATGAATAGATATTCAAATCAGTGGAGTCAATTGATGTAATAAAGCTAGGAAAACAAACCTGACCTCTCCCAGTCTGACATCTGAGGTAAATCATGAATATCTAAAGACCACACATGCAAAAGACACTACAATTGGTATTTTGGGACAGTGAGCTCAGTAGACACACATGTGAGTGAAGTGGGGTTAAAGCAACACTTTCTTTTATTTTTTCTGCATGTGTGTATAAAATGGTATGAGTGTACATAGAGTAGTTGAACCACTGCTTCCAATCCCACTGACCATGCTCACCTTCATATTAGCAGGTTAACTGTTAACCATTAATTGCTCATTTCCTCTGCCATTTTACTTTCGTGAAAATTGGGAAGTTCTCAGCATCCTGCCAGAACTACATCTAAGAGTCTACATTTTTTAAATTGTGTATTGGGCAGTAAATATACATTTTATACCAGGATAGGTAGTGTAGCCCCCTAATGGCTAAAATGGGAACCATGATTAACAAGACTGCTGATTCGTTCCCAGCTACTAACTTACCCAGTCACTTTAAGAAATCATGGAAATACTAAACTTTTTGTGAGTTCATAGGTTCACATGGGGATAAAATGGTCAATATTGTCTGTCACATGTATTGTATAGAATCCAATGAAATCTCACTAGAAGAAGAGAGAAGCTGTCATTTTCTCAAGTTACATTTTTTACAGTTTCTCCATGGCCTCTAAAAATAATGGAAACTTGGTTTTAGGTTTTTAAAGGTCGAGCATTCTGGTTGTCACATTGGTTTTTGAATCCGACACATTTTAATGGAGATTAAAAGTAAATACATTTTCCCATGTTATGGGTGCCTCTATCTTGAGCACTTGTAGTTAAGGATGCATTCATAGGTTTATGATGTCTCCTGGAAGTCCTGCCATGTGACATCATCAATGTGCCGCCTCCTAAGCGTGCATGTTGAGCATTGTTTGAACATTTAAAAGAATCTCTGGTTTTGAACTCTTTCTGCCCCTCAACTAAGATTTTCATCTAATGTTTTGGCTTTGGCTCTGCTCACTATTTTTGGTTTCTGCATTTATTGCAGCAATTTTCTACTTATGATTTTTGTCTCACATCCTACACTGTGCTACTAAATCTGGCCTTACTGGATTTTACCTGTGCTAGTTATTTTTAGGATCCATCTTCTGATTCTGTCTCTATTCAAAATGATTGCTTACTTGTGTAGTCAATATAGAAGCCAGCTTAATATCCATCCATTTCCTAACCCGCTGAATCCGAATAGGGTCACGGGGGTCTGCTGGAGCCAATCCCAGCCAACACAGGGCACAAGGCAGGAACCAATCCTGGGCAGGGTGCCAACCCACCGCAGGACACACACAAACACACCCACACACCAAGCACACACTAGGGCCAATGTAGAATCGCCAATCCACCTAACCTGCATGTCTTTGGATTGTGGGAGGAAACCGGAGCGCCCGGAGGAAACCCACGCAGACACGGGGAGAACATGCAAACTCCACGCAGGGAGGACCTGGGAAGTGAACCTGGGTCTCCTAACTGCGAGGCAGCAGCGCTACCACTGCGCCACTGTGCTGCCCCCCAGCTTAATATGCAATTGATTAACTCATCAATATTCAAGTGCTGTATTCCTGCTGAAAACAAGAAAAATCATAGTTTTTCTATTTTATTGCCTGATACGTTGTAGTGATTGACTTATATTATACTGAAGAGAAGACATTCATTCATTCATGCAATCATTCATTAATTCATTAACACTCTCATTTTCCTAAACTGATTAGAAGTGTTACAGAAAACTGATGTATGTTGTAGTGAAAACTGCGATTCACTACTTTAACTAAACCGAATGAAGTTGCTATATAAAATAATCATTGACTGATTGTTACATGAGAATTCATGTTGCAAAGAATTCACTCATTCACTTGTTTAGTCATCATTCAGTGAGCTCAGCTAAATTGATGAAGATACTATTTTGTGTACCAAGTTGTGTAATTGACTAATTATGCTAATAATACTACTAATAATAATTCTTTACATTTACATAGCATTTTTCTCACAATTCAAAGCATTTTGCACAGAGAGTGGGGAACCACTTCAACCACCACCAATGTGTAGCATCCACCTGGATGATGTGACAGCAGCCATTTTTGCGCCAGTACACTCGCCACACATTAGCTGTTATGTTATAAAGTGGTGAGAGAGAGATACTCATGATTAGGGGGCCAGAATGACTAAGTCATGGCGAGCAATGTAGTCTGAACTCCTTTCAAAGGATGCCAAGAGAACTTTTATGAACACAGAGAGTCGGGGCCTCGGTTTTACATCTCAGCCAAAAGATGGCACCCATTTTTACAGCATAGTGTCCCCGTCACTGCATTGGGGCATTAAAATCCACACACAATAGTCAATGTCAGGCATCAGATTTACTGAGATCTGCTTGTCATCAGGCTTTGTCCTCACAAATCCTGTTGCAGTGAATGCCTCACTGAAAGTTATCTGAGATAAGGGCCACATCTTTAACTTATTACCCAATCAATATATTAAACATGAGTTTACAAATGGTTTCATTTAATATGTTTTTATAGGTTAATATGATAGACTGCAGAACCTTGGGTGTGGGGTATGGCTGGGTTTGGCCGGGGTATGGGATGGAGGCACTTGGGCCTGGGCCTGGGCTACACTTAGCACACAATTAGTGATAAGCCAGTAAAAAAGATTTTTCTTTTTTTTGCAACCAGTGAGTTTCATGCCATTTGCCCAAGAAAAATGGTGTTTAGTGTATATATAAAAACTATCTTCCCCATTATTTTCATTTGCATAAGGACATAAGATATTCGACAAACAAGAGGAGACCATTTAGTGCATCAAGCCAGTTTGTGTAGCTGGTAGCTAAGCTGTCCCAATATCTCATTCAGATACTTATTAAAGGTTCTGGAGATTTCTGATTCGGCTACATATCTCAGTAGTTTGTTCCAGAACCCCACAACTCTTTGTGTAGAGAAATGCTTCCTGGCTTCAGTCTTAAATGCAACTCTTCTTAATTTCGACTGATGTCCTCAAGTACACGATTCACCCTTACGTTGAAAGAATTCTGCTGGATCTGCTTTATCATTGCCTTTGAGGACTTTGAAGACTTGGATTAGCTTCCACTTTGCCCCCCTCCTCCGTGTCCTCTGCTCGAGACTAAATAGGTTTGATTCTCTGAGTCTGTAGTAGAAGGACACGTCTTTAAGTCCTGAAATGCACCTGGTCACTCCCCACTGGGCAGCTTCGAGCGTACTGCACACAATACTACAGAATCTGTGTCGTTATAATCTAAGCCTAACATTGCTTGTTTTTATATTTAACAATATCTAACAATTTTTATGATATAACTTAACATTTTGTTTGTCTTTTTAATTGTTTCTGGACATTGCTTAGATGATGAAAACATTGTGTCACCATAAACTATTAAATCCTTTTCAGAGTTTGCTTTCTGTAGGACAGTGTCTCCCATCTTACATTTATAACTGACGTTCTTTTAGCCTACATGTAGCAATATTTCATACTGAGGTTAAGAATACAGTTCCCATCAGGCACAATAACTTCACTAAGACTCATGGGCGAACACCTGACAGTGCACTGCACACTAGGTTTAAACAGAAATATTGCAGCATTTTTTTCTTAATCGCTTTGGATGAGAAATTAATTTTAGCATCAATTTTGCGAAGCTGCATGCCAAGGAAACTCATCTGTTTTGCTCATCACTACCTGTGATATTTTATGTTTTACATAACCTATGAAGCATGATTCAAGAACGTGACAAAGACAATGGAAGTGTGGGGCATGTTGGTCAAAGGTGTACAGTAGATATGATTTTATTGTGCTGTGTATAGGTGACAATATATCTGAAGTGAGCAGAGGACAACTGTTTTTTATCAAAGCAAAGCCTTGTATTTACCGCATGCTGAGCCGCTGTTGTTCAGAATACTGTAGGAAAAAAAACAACTGGTGTTTTCTCGTGTCAAACCGAGTCCTGTAGCAGTCGTTGTAAAGCACCCCACAAATACTCCCATGTGTTCCCCTACGGTTGGCACCTTCTGCAGTTCATGGTTTATATAAAGCTACATTGTTTACCAGGCTCTTGGTTTTTTCGTGTTTTGAGTTGGATTTCAACTGTTTGTTATTGGACTTGTGACTGACTCAAGTTGGTACCTGTTTTTCAGCTGATGTTGTTGTGATAGGCTTTATCTTCTGCAACATGGATTTGTATTAACTGGATTAATTTACCCCAGTCTGAGTGTGCCCTGTTGATAAACTAATATCCCTTCCAGGGATGGTTTGTGCTTTGCAAGACTGATATCCCTTCCAGGGATGGTTTGTGCTTTGCACCTAATGCCGCCAATATAGGCACCAATCTGGATTAAGCAGTTTGTCATATTGGATGGATCGGCTAAAGGACTTGTCATATTTTGAAGACAAACAGGCTGATACTGACAAAAAATTAGATTCCCTTTAAATGAAATTCTGATCTACTGTGGCTTTTCTTGCTTTCCCAGAGATAACCAGCAGTGACCTAAATGACTTTACTAATCCTACAGCCATTTCTCACATTTTAATTCATCACAGTGGGTTCAGAGGAAAGAATTTTATAAGTGAAATGAGGAAAAGTTGTCATGTGGCTGGGTCCGTCACTTTGGCTTAGCAGTCTGCAGTTAAGCCCTCACCCTGACAAGGTTCAGCATTTTTAGATGTACATCCCATCAAAGGTCCATTCACATCTCTCTGTTTAGCCAGCAAGCTCCTCTTGATTATTGGGTTGACAGGTTACACACATTTTATTTATGTAAAGCACTGACAGACTCATTTTACAAAGTGCAGAAAAGGAGTCAGTTCTTCACTACTGGAAATCAAACTCACTTGAGTGTGAAGTACATTTCGACTTAACTGAAGACAGTGATGTAGTTAGGGTTGGGCGGAGTGGAAAGCTTGGCTTTATCTTTTAACACAAAATTTCTTTTTGCCAAAGGATTTTCCGCCAGAGAAAGAGGGTGCAGATCTACGATTACTGCCAACACTTAAATCTCCACCTCGCTGTGAATAAGAATAGGAATTAATGAACTGCACTGGACTGAATGGAACTGTCAACAGTAAAACTTTTCATATTTCATGAATTATGTTACCTATTAAATTCCAGGAAAAGTTGAGGTGCTGTTGAATAACTCAACTTTCCCTGTTTTTTTTTTTTTTGTTTGTGCTGGTACTCTTATTTTGTTCCTATATCTCAAAGATGTGCAGGTTAGTTTAATTGGCAACATTAAAATGGCCTAGTGTGAGTGTGTGAGTGAACATTGCCCATTGTGGTCTGACACACTGTCCAGAGCTGGTTCCTGCTTTGTGCCCAGTGCTACAGTAGGATTGGCACTTGATCTTACCCTGTTCAACCCTGTTGTCTACTATGCAGAGAGATGCAGCCTCACATATAATGTGCAGACCTGGGTTTTCTGGAACTAAATGTTATATATGTCCTGTATCTGTTGAAGCTTTTCAACATATGTGCATGTTAAGTTAATTGTACTTGATTAAGTGGATTTGAGAGTATTATGTCATTAGCATAAATCTGTAATGTGCTGACAGGTACTACTGCAGGGACTGTTGTTCACATTCCTCCATGATCATTGTCTATATAAATTTCTACATTGCATGGATTTTTTATGTGTATTCTAGTTTCCTCTTATACCCCAAAATGCATGTTAGGTTAGGTTAGCTGGAAACTTGAATTTGTCACAGTATGAATGAATGCTGGTGTATGGTCTGAATTTGCTGGTGTCCCATCCACAGTTGGTTTGCTTTTTGTCAGATAGTCTAGGAATAATCTATGGTGTCCCTATGATCTTGAAATGTGCATAACGTAGTGGTGATATGCAGTAGGTCTAATATCTATTTTATATCTATGAGTCTTCTCAGGATAAGTTTCATCAGAATATGCCCACATTACTATATTTTCATTTAAAAACAGTGTTAACTGTAACAAGTGGTGACAGTATCATGCAGTATGGCTAGTTACTTGAACATGATTTTTAAAAATTGCACATAAAGCAATTTAGATGCATAAAGATAAGCAACACAACAAGCACTATGGAAAGCAACTCTGTTATGCCCGCTTTGTCATAATATATTTTTCTTCTGTGAAGTGTGACCAATCAAGGATAATGAGCGGGATCCAACCAGGGAAGTGTCACATAATGAGCATGAACCAGCCAGAGTGTAATGGAGTCTGCGTTTTCAGAAATCTTCCTTTTCATCCATCCACACTGAAATACCACACCAGCATTTTCAAAAGTATCCCTTTCCAGAAGTATTTACTTTCGTGGATGACAACGACAGTGTAGTGTGGATAAAGGTAAAAATGGAGATGAATGTACTGTGGAATGTAGTGTTTGTTAAACTTTTTGTTGTTAAGCAGTTAATTGATCAAGAAGATGGAAATATTTTTTTAAACCTTATTCAAAACCTATTACTACAGTACTAAAATTGTGTGACTCAGTACTGTGTATGGCCCCCCACATGCACTTCCCACAATGTCTGGACATGCTCCTGATGGGATGGTGAATGGCGTCCTGGGTATCTCTTCCCAGGTCTGGATCAAGGCATCATTGAGCTCCAGGACAGTGTGTGGCACTACTTGACAACATCAGATGTACTGATATGTAACGTCCCAGAGGTTCTCAATTGGATTCAGGTCTCGGGAACATGGAATCAATGTTTTAGTCATCCAGGAACTGCCTACCCACTCGTTATAGGCATTGTAGGTAACCATCCAAAATAATCAGATCACAAATTCAGACCTATGAATATACTTCGATCTTCACCCTATCAAGTAAGCGAACCAGCCACTGTGGTGCAATGTCAGAGGCTTTGCCTCAAGTGCTTATCTTCACAAGAGGAAGCAAAAGTGTGTACACCTGATGAGCCCCAGTTAGGGCGAAACATGTGTCATGTACTCTTTGTATTATTTGGCAGGTACTGTACCACATATATATTCTGTAAGCACCTAGGATTATTTGATTACTTATGCTAAAATATCTGAAATTAGCCACACTTTTAATGCCTCACTTTTTTATAATAACCTCTGTGCACTGGATATGCTAGCCTTTACATTCCTCACTCTTTGTGTTTCTTGTTGCCTTTGTTTACCGAACATTGCAGCCTTCTTGTGGACAACAGACACTAAATGTTTTGCCATTTTATGTAGATAGAGATATTAAGACATTAAGAAACTTGTGACTGCCAGAAGGTGTTATTTTTTGCATTTGTAGGCTGAATTTATGGAAAACTTAGCTATACATATCGTAGGTATTGATCAAATTTGAAAGATCAAAGATATGTACATCATTGCACTTACCCTACCTGATCTCTGGGTTTTTTTTTACTTGGTTTCTCAAAATTACCCACTTGTAGACTGAATTTCAAAAACATTTATCTATTATTACTTTCATATTTCCTTTGATATACAGTATGTGCTTTAATATCTCTATACTTTCCTAAATGGATAAAAGAGCGCAGGCATGACTGAAAACTCAGTAGGAATGCTTATAATTTACATGTCTACTATTTTGTAGAATGTTGTTTTGACATAAACAGGTTTTTGAAATACAGTGTCTGCAACATTTTACAATGTATTTCTTATTTGAGAATAAAAACCATGAAATATGCCTCACTTGGAGTTAAACCAAGCTCTTCTGAAACCAAATCTATTTTTTCCTCAGCACTATTTATGTGAATCTCATACCTCAAAAAGTTTCATTATTCTGTCTACATACTTTTTCTAAAACACATTTAGTATTCCTTGTGGTTTTATTGTGGGAAGATGCATCAAACTCAGGAGGTCCATGTCACTGGTACTACCATTACATTACTGTCTAAATAGCACACTTGTTATGTGAATGTTTAAATGAAATATCTACAACAGTTAAAAAAGCAATATTTTGAAATTGTTTTCAATGTCTTTCTTATGTGAGATGACATGTCATCAGTCAATCTCAGCTTGATTTGAATACAGGACAACGTAAACCACTCACTGTCAGTAGGATTCGAATGAATGTGCTAACCGCCACTGAACGTTATCTGGCTATGTATAAATAGTTTGCTCTTCAGCAAATTTTAAAATCTGACCCAGTGCATTTGTTAGGGGAAAATGTGCAACTTTACTAGTTGAATTCAGAACAGGTGCAATACGTGGAAGGTGGACATTTTACTGGTGTTCTGTATAGCCCAAAAGTTTAATTGAAATTCAGCCTAGGAGATTTGGCTGGATATTTATATTCTGTCCAGTACATATATACCCACACATATGTATGCATATGCACGTACACACATCTATCTATCTCTATTATTTTTTCTCCACAATGTATGATCTTTACATTTGTCTGAATAATTAAACATATTCTTGAAAGACACTGGCTCTGTAGTGCTCCCTGCACCAAGTCTACCTGTATACTTCATATACCTGGGTTGTGAGCACTTCCTTGTATTGTTTCCTTTGTGTGACTTTGATCGGTGGAAGTTTTGTAACAGCTGAAACAAGAAAATTCATGAGGATGTCTTCGCAGTTGGCTGTCTGATCAACGAGGGTCCGCAATGTAGCAGGGAGGTAGTATGTGAAAAGATGATGGTAATACCTGGGAAGAGAGAAAGGAAAAAACTGAGAAACTAAATTGTCATAAATTCTGATACAAACATTATTTGAGTAAAATGTATAGTGGATATTCTCTCTCAACAACAGAAATTGTGTTTCTCATAAAGGTATCATTAACTAAACAAGTTGGGCATGATGTAAAAAAAACTCCTGCTCATTCCCTGGAGCAGTAGACAAACTTTGTTTAATTGTACAAAATACACACATTGTAAAAACAGAAGTTCTTATAAACAATACAGCAAGAAAAATCCCAAACGTTTCATCATAAAAAAAAACCACTCATGATCTACAATCTTATAAATGACATTCCATGTATAACAATATGAAAGGTGTGAAACAGACACAACAGGCACAGATAGATAGATAGATAGATAGATAGATAGATAGATAGATAGATAGATAGATAGATAGATAGATAGATAGATAAATGAATAATGAAACAAATATTTTTTATATTATGACAAACAACAACCCCCCTCTCAAATGCACACCATAACGACTAAAAAGAAAGAAATCTAAAAAGGAAAAAAACATTTGACTTGACTAAAGATGAAGTCACACTATGAAGGCTGGTATATAAGATCCCTAGTAGCGTTTTTTGACACACCGGTTAATTTGTTGGATTAAAGTCTTCAGTGTTCATAATGGCAGTGCAGCATTGTTCTTAATGGCACTCTTTATTCTCTGCTCCACTATTACCTCCAGGAGGTTGAGAGTGCATCCCTTAACTTAGCCTTCCTTATTAATCAATTTGTTGATTCAGTAGTCCTCTCTTGAAGCGATGTTATCACCAGAGCATAGAAAATTGCACTGGCCATTACAGAGGTGTAGTGTATGTAGAGGATATCACTACCCACATTAAAGTAATGCAGTTTCCTCAGAAAAAAGCATCTGCTCTGCCCTTTGTTATATAGTTCCTCTGTATTATGAGACTAGCCAACCTGTCATTAATGGGCACTCCAAGTACTTGTAGCAACTCCACACCCACTCCTTTAATTGTGTCCAGACATAGAAGCTCTTTGGTGTGGCGAAAATCAATACCCAGTTCTTTGGTTTTGCAGATGTTAAGTTGCAGAGAATTCCTCATGCACCAAGAAACTAAGTTCTCCACCTGACTCCTGTAGTCTGTCTAATCCTTGTTATCAGCAGAGTTCATAAGTGCAGAATCATCAGAAACATTCTGCAAGTGACATGACTTGGTGTTATACAATAATTATAGTCCAAAGTGTAGACAGGACAGTTCTTTGTGGTGCACCAGTGTTGCTTGAATCCACATCAGAGCCACAGTCCTTAAGCTTTACAAACTGTAGTCTGCTCGACAAATAGTCCATTATCCAGGACACCATAGACTCATCCACCTGCATATCTCTAAGCTTACCTCTTAACAGGGATATCTCTGTTGGTACTTAAAGCATTGGAGAAATCAAAAAACATAATCTTCCCAGTGATGCCAGCTTTGTCCCAATTTGCTGATTACTGCCAGAACTTTGCTGGGTTTTCATTTTCACCCTTTGTTTAGCTTTCATTTTGCTGCTTAAGTACTTGATTTATATTTGTTGTTTTATTTTTCATGTACTCCTTTTCTCAATATAGTAACTTATAATTGTAGTTTCATTAATTGATCATTTGTTACATTTGTGTTTTTTGTCTGATTATTCTATATTGTGTTTGTTTCCTGTGTTCTTGCGCCAAGAGGACAAGATCCCCTAATAATGCAGATGTACTCCTTTTAGGGCAGCCAAGTGGGCACCTATAGTTAAGGCCTACTTGAGCCCCGGTCTAATCATAGGGGTGTTGTCTTTGGCTAAACTTCTTTGTGTTAGTACTCATTTTAATGAGTTGTGAAAATATTGAATTTGTCTTTTCTTGCTAACCTACGAATTTCTGTTCTGTTCAGAGTTTTGTTTTTTGGGAATGTTATTTTTCCTCTATTGTAGTTGTTGTTAGGTTTATTTATTCAAAGTAGCATTTTCTTTACAGGAAATACTTTTAGGAACCTCCTCTTTTGCTTTCCTCGAAACATATTTAATCATTCTACAATATTTCTTCTCCTTCTCATTTGCAATTTTATAGTAAATGGAATTTGTTCAATTCATTATTTGCATTCTATCTTCTTCACATCATTTTGTTATTTAACTATTTTTAAGGTATTTCTGTATTCACTGAATGCCTTATTCTCCCCCATCATCCAGAGATGCAAGGCAAGCAGAAATGGCTATCCATCAGAGGACACAGTGACATGCACGCCTACAGGGAGGCAGCACGGACTTGCTAGTGCCAGGCAGTCCCAGAGGAGTGCTGGCAGAACAAATCAAACTCTCACAAAAGACAAGAACATGAGGCTCAAATGCAGTGAAGTGCCTCTTGTGCCGCACAAATCAATTTGTTGCCATCAATCTATTCATACATTACCTGAATACACTAAGTCCATCACAATTCATTGGTAGCTGGGGCTGATGCAGCGGCACAGGGTGCAAAGCAAGAAACAGTTTTAGATGGAACTCCCATGTAGTACAAGACACATTCACTCATAGTGCGCTAGTTTAAAGACATTAGTTAGCCTAACTGCACACCTTTGAGATGTATACTTGGTGTACATGTAGATAAATTGCAAAAACATACATACAATGTTCAGATCTAATACAGGCAGTTACAGAGCTAGAATGTGGACCCAGTTAGCTATTATTGTGCACCTGTATATCACTTGTATAAATGCAACTACTGACTACACTTTTTCTTGAAAAAATGTAACTTGAATGACCAGATGTTTCCCTTTTAATGGATAGACAACATTTCTGATTCACGATGGTGTCGCAGATGCTGAATTCAGACCTTAAAGTTCAGCCATCTGTCTAACCATTGTCATGTCTGCTAATTCATTCCAGCAACATAGTAACTGGTGCCTGTTTTCTGTCATAGCCACACTGGGCACTAGGCAGCGACCACCTAAGGACAGAGAGTACACCTTACTAATCCTGTATACTAGACTGTGGCATTGTAGACAAAACCACTGTACTTTTAGTCACAAATTGTATGTTCGTGAAATGGAAGGACCAACATTCATACTTCAGCAAGTAATAATTTCTTTTTATATTTTTGAGAAGATACATGTCTGTTAGTTTTAGCTTCTGTTTACACCCCTGGCTCTGAAAACATTGACCAGAAACCCAGAAAACTTCTTTGGCATCTGCTGACAGCAGTGCAACTGTTATAAACTTGTAAATAAGGAATGCACTTGTAATTTTAATATTTATGGATTTATTTTTGATCTTAGTTACCCTGAGAAAGACCAAAAAAGAGGAAACAGATTAGTGCACCATACCTTTGGGTGACACGGATCTAAATTTCAGGCAATGAAGAAATATGGCCAAGATGCATCACTGCCTTGAGTGCACCTCTAGGGCGGAACAGCTAATATGATCTGAAAGAATTTGCTCTGTAAAATAATAATGTACTCCTTGTTCTTGCAGGTTTGCCATTTAAAGATTTCCCTTTGCTGTGTAAGTGTAAGGTGTTCAATATGTCCTTGTAGAACAAAAGGTGCTTGTTAACGTGTATCTCTTTCAGCTAATAGGTTTTCCCAAAAGCAGCCTGGAAGATACAAAACGTTCCCAGTCCTCCTGCCTTCACTCTCTTATTTGCTGTAACAACTTGCATGTTTCCAAGTCCTTGACTTGTTTTTTTAAATCATCTTCTTATTTCTTATCTATGTTCTCCGCTCAGTATTATTAATAGTAATACAAGCACAATTCTGCTCTTTGTTTACTCTTCCAGTCTTTGTGTAATTTTTTAATCATGTATGTATTTCTGAGTTTTGACAGATAACAGTCAAAACATCAAGGTTACTAAAGGCTAAAGTAACAGCCATGCCTCTGACTAAACACAGACACTGCAGTCAGGCACACAGCAAAGGAAATGACTTTCTGAAGACCCTTGGTATGCACTGGGTGTAGGATATGCAGAGCAGAACAGATCTGCTAACAGGCAGTCAGTCATTCAGTTAGCCACACTTTGCTAGTACATATTTAAATCATAGAAAAATATAATAATAATAAAAATCTATTGTAAGTTACAATGATCTCAGTGATAGAAAAATCAGGGTCCATGGTTGATTCCTACATTAAACCTGTTCTTGCAGAAACAGGATCCAGCTCCAAAAACCTTAAGTGCATAAGATTGTTATGAAATGATATAATAATAATAGCAACAAAAATACCAACAACAAAAATAATAATAATACTGGCATCTTCAAATTATGAACAACCTCTGTACAAAAATTAGGTTATACAAAGAAAGGTAATTAAAATCCTTTTAAACATCCAAATCATAATGAAACCAAGTTTTCAGTTATGAAAACCAAGTCTGAACCAATTTTCAAACACACTCTGCTAACTCTAACACCCAATCATTTTCACAGCCATTCCAAATACACCTCCCTGCAGCCTGAGGAATGATCCAGGATAAATCTTTAAGGTGTGGCTGGTTCTTGGTAACATGAAATCACAGTCTCTATTTTCTTGTAGGTTATTAAGGTTATTCAGATTCAGCTAACTTGTCATCTATGTTGCTCATGTGTCTTCTTTCTTTTTCTTTCAACATAATGGACAGTTGTAGAAAAGACTCCATCACCATCATATCGGCCCTTCCCTTAATTCAGTAGGGAATGATCCACCTCATGGAGCTCCGATTGCTTGCTCGGCCACAAAGGCTATCAACTGTTCTGATTCTTCTTTCTGAAATTGGCATGCTTACTCACAGTCCTGTTGTTTGTCTTGCTTTCTTTTCCTCTTTCGCCCCTTGGTTTCATTTAAAAAAACCTGTGGGGTGAAGGTGCAGCAGTCATGGCTCTGGCACCAGTCAGGGAGCAGGTCAGTTCACGCACATGCACATGTGGATTCAGAATTTCTCAGCTGTATATCTGCCTCTGGGGCCACTCCGCTTTGCTACCTACACCTCACCCAAAAGCGCAAGCGCATTATCTATTTATTTAAAATGCATGTGCCACCGAGCCACTATCGCACAGGCTTCAAATAAGAGTGGGAAAAATTTGGAAAAACCAAAAAGAGTTCCTTTGAACATGAAATTTTAAGGGATAAAACATAGGTAGAAAGCTTTATGTATGTAAGAAATAGAAAGTGTCTTATTAGGATTTGTTTTGAGAACGTCTGTAATTATTAAAGTAGTTCTCTTAATTTTTGTGTATGTTTGTGTTATTTGAGAAAAACTGGAGTGTTGTTTTGGGGTCAGACAACTCTTATATTTTTTGATCATTTAAGTTAATGGTAATTAATGTGTTCATGTTATGAAGGTTTACTTTAGAAAGGTGTTTTCAGAAACAGATTAGCGTTGTATAGAAGAGGACTTCTATTATTATTATAATTATTATTCAGCTGACATATTACCAAAATCTCTGCTCTTCACAAAACTTTCTATACTTTCCTCAGATTGCGGGTCCATTCTTATTGAGCTTACAAGGTCTCCTAGAATAGCAACTAAGGGGAAATAAAAAGCACTTTAGTTCTTAGCTTATTACTAACAGCAGTGAAAAAGGCACACAGAGTTCTTTTCAGAAATTAGATGTTATTTCTGGAAACTGATACAGTACAGCAGTACAGTGTCTGATTTGCTATATCTATACCTTTTTTATTCTTCCTCAGCTAGTGTGGGCTGTAGTCTTAATTGTCATGTTCTAGCAGACAAACACAAATGTCTCAGATTTCTAGCTCACAAAATATTTTTTATGAATGACAGATGTAAAAGAGTAAACTGAAAAAAGTTAGATGCGGGCATGAGCCAAAAAGAGTGGAAAAATGTTAACAGGAAATTGTCAGACTTTTGCAATTCCTTATTGGACAGTGCTGCAGATAAACAGACAAAATGGCACCAAGCAATATGACATAACACAACAAAAACAAAAATAACTATAAAAACAGATTATGATATTACATTTTTCATGGAATTCCTGTTCAGTTCAGAGCCACAGGTCCCTAATGTTAATCAACACTATCATCTTAATTCATTATCAGTATTTTTATTTGTTTTGATTTAGTTTTTCTAATAAAAAGACAAACTAAGTTTTAGAGGTTCTCTGTGGCCAAGTCAGAGCTCTTAAAAACATTGTCTACTTACATACAAAATAACATCCGTGACATCACATGCCAACTGGTGTTTAATGAACATAGCAATAGCAATAATGACACCTCTGTTTAGACTGCAGGCTTACAATATATGATGGACATTCTGTTTAATGGCGTTAATGTGACTGACACAAACAAGATACATTCACTTTTACTAATAAATGAAAAAACATACTGGACTGTAATTTGTTAAAAATATCTAAGATTTGCATAATTTTTCCCTACTTTACCTGTGGTAAAAGGCCGCTCCAGTCAAAACAATAGAGAACTCATTGGTCCATTTGGAAGTGTAACCCCAGGCTTGCTTGCTGTTGTCCCAAAAATGACTACGTGGTGGGTACCCCACAATTCGGTCTGGAAAACTGCGCCACACTACAAATGCAAAGTTAACCTAACAGAGAGAAAAATAAGAGAAAGTCTTTAGTGTGAGTGTATCTTTAGATTCATGTTGTGAGAATTATTTGGATTAATTCAGTTTACTGTTATATGGTGCTGTTCACTAAAGACAAGTTCAAATCTTCAGATATGTAAAACAGAAGAAATATGCTTATGCATAACTATACGACACCAATATATATAGCAAATGTATAATATTTACAGTATTTGTTGAATCCATAGACATTACTTAAAATAAAATTAATATTATGTCTGGAAGAAATTAAAGCTAACAAATGGAGGAGAGGAGTACAATAAACTCTTAACAGGTCTAAGGTCACAAAGACTTGTCCTACTAAATAATATTTGTAAATTTCATGAACAAATTTTGGAAATATTCTCCTTTTTTAGTCACCTATTGCAATATTGCAATATGTTTTTATGTATTATAATTATTAGTATTCACATGAAATTTATTATCACTGCACCTTTTCTGTTGTTTTTTAAGATCATCATTTTGTGATTGCTTTTCTGTGGTCACACCCATATCATTAAAAGTGAGGACATCATCATAAAAAATACATATAAATGGGGGGTGTATATTACTTGGCATCAAAGCCTTTGGATTAACTAAAAATAAATGAAATAAACTTTATAAATGTATCTGCAGTTAGAGAAAGGAAGTTCTAATTATGTTTTGGACATTTTTGGCAACGTTCCTTCTCTTGTGTATCTCCTGCTTTTGATCTGTGAATTTGTCCTTTCGCTATTCTTACTCTCCCCAAAGGGTTAGTCTTCAACATCTGGTCTTTACTAAAACTCTCGTGTCTTTGATGACGCATTTTGCACCAGGTCATTAGATCAACTAGACATACCTTTCAAGTATGTTCACATTTAACTACATATGCTGCTTGTTATTTTACATTAGTCATCATATGAGCAGGCAGAATTCATTATGGGAACACTGGGAACACAGAAGGATACTATCCTGCTTGATGAGCCTGATGGACTGAATGCCGTTCTCTTGTTTTTCAAATGACTTATGCTTTTAATATGTATGATCCTCAGTTACATTAACAAAATGTGAATATTCATGATATGCCTTGCATTGAGAGGTTGCTTGAAAGCCAGGATCCAGTGAAAAGCAAATCTCCCAGTCTGAAGGTATGCATGAGATTTAGTAAAGTGCCATTAGATTTATAGAGTAATAGATGATGTTAAATGGAGATGAATGCTCTTCCATTACATTTTATAAACATCATATAAATGGACATGGGGGCCGATAAATCAAGCTTTTTCTTAAATTTAATTGAATTGAGAACCTTTGGATTGTTTAATCATTCTTTCACTGATTCATATGAAGTGTGAAAGTCCATAGAACAGTAAACGGACCAATAGAAACACAAGTGGGAGCCAATGATCTATTAGTAAAGATGAATCTTTATAAGACTTTTAAAGGAAAATAAAAACCAGGCCCACATTATTTTACATTTAACATTTTACATTTAAACCTTTGCACACTGACTTCCAGAAATCTGTGTGCCGAGTTGCCTCTCTGACTGCTTTTTATTGTGTCCCATCATGAATACACATGACCTTTATCTTTCTTTCCACTCTATTAATTTAGACTTTGACAGGCTTATTGAAGTTTTATTTTAGATAGATAGATAGATAGATAGATAGATAGATAGATAGATAGATAGATAGATAGATAGATAGATAGATAGATAGATAGATAGATAGATAGATAGATAGATAGATAGATACTTTATTAATCCCAAGGGGAAATTCACATACTTCAGCAGCAGCATACTGATAAAAAAAAAAAAACAATATTAAATAAAAGAATGATAAAAATGCAGGTATAACAGACATTTTATTGTTCACAATTCATTTCCTACTTTGATGTATCTTGCTAATTTTACTTACATGTCTATAAGTCAGAGGCAGCAGAGAACAAGAGCCATGTCTCTTATGAGGCATAGCATCCTGTCAACTGTGAACAATCCCAGTTTAGACTGAAATCCTGCTTAGTGGCGTGACTTGAAGTAGTTTTTTTATTTTTGCCTATTTATAGTTACAAAGGGTCAACCTTATTGATTTAATTTAAAATATGTATCCTAGCCCTCTGTATATAGAGTATTAATTAGTTAATGTCTCTTTGTGTATAGGGTGGCCAAATGTCCATTGTTTCCAAAATTAGATATACCAGATTTATTCCTAAAAATCTCTATTACCAGTACACTGTTCCCTTTGTTATTTATTAAGTAAAATACGTTTTGAGAAAGTTATTTTTAGTGAACATATTGTTGACTTTAATTACTTGACTGAGTCGATTGGGACCACTACATTACTAGACATGATATATAAATATGGATGTATAATCATTTTTCTTCTTCCATCTGTGCATAAATCAGCTTTTGATTTTCCCATTAGCGGTAGTTCGTTTTCTGTCAAGCAGCTCCTAGCATTAGCTTTATCATCTTAATTTTGATTTCATTCTGACTGCTGCTCTCAAGTAAGGTCATACCCCTTGGTTCCTGAGTACCTGTTTGAGTTTGACCTCATGGTTTTGACCCTTGCCTGTCTCAGATTAAGTCTCAGTTTTCATTTATCATTCTTGGGCACATCAGCGTGTCGTTAACAGTGAAAAAAGCAGTCCTGAGATAAAGAGGAACTAACTGAACTAATCCATCTTGAAAAAAACATTTTTAAACCCTGCTTTTTCAAATTATATAACAGATGTCTGTGATGCTGGCAGCAGTATTGACTACAGGTTTTGGCACAAAATTTTCAAGTTTCTGGTTACTAATTTGCATCCTATGTGGTGATTTGCTTGCTTTTCTTGTTTTTACCGATAGTTTACCATATCAGCATTATACTAATAACATGGCCTATATGCTAATGCTATTAGTGGTAATAGGGAGATTGATGCAGATGTGAGTTCTAATATAGGCATTACAGCAGAAAATAAAAAAAACTCATGTAATTACAGTTAACTGTTTCTTGGAGAATCTCATAACTTGTTTACTGTATATAAAACCTTATAACACCAATATAACTTAAAGCAATTAAACAGAATGTAATTAAAAAAACACATAAACACAAAAGAACTATTGTGAACCTGAGAGGAGTATACAAATATAACTCAGATAATAAAATTAACTGTAGTGAGAATATTCATTATGACTCATTAAATATGTGAATAGCAACTCACTATAGAGAAGTCATATCTGCATACTTCTCCACAAAAATCCATATTCAATTGATGCATTGTTCTTACCGGTATCCTAATGGTAGACCACCATTCACATCTGTGTAGAAACGGCCAGAACAGATTCCATGCAACCTGATTCTTCCCCCCTTCTGTAACGTATTGATTCCCTCTAATTTCTCACTATTTTCTTTGTTGATTTCAGTTGAAGTACATAACTAGTCAACACAATAGGGCTAACTTATGGCATCTGTGTTCTGGTTTTTAAGTGCTTTAGCCTTTGTCGAACATAACTAGCGTGCATATTCAATGAATTTGTGTTTGAATGCTTTCTGTGGGAATTACATTTTTCACAACAAATTCAGTCATTGCACATTTTCAAAATGACAGATCCTTATTAGTCATTTTCTTGCAATTATCTACAAAAAGTGACCATGGGTGCCAAGTAGTCATAAATACTGGGGGAGCAAAAAAATTTAAGATACAGCTTAAATAATAATCCAATAAGAGCAACAATGACAATAATAATTATAATGATAATAATTCTCAAACTTGGGTAGCAGAGAAGACACAGAAGCAGCAAAGTAATATTAGTCGATCAACAAGGCAACAGGACTGTATTGACAGCATTGCAAAAGTCTGATTTAATTAAAAGAATAAGCATTCCTCAAATTGGCTTAAATTAAAACCTGCATGAAAACTCTGCAGATATCATCCTTCATAGTTTACCACCACCACCTGTGACTTGATTGATTATCGTCCTCTCATTTGTTACTCCATTCTCCATAGTTGGTATCTCACTGCAAAAACGCTGATGTTGTTTACTACATGGTGATATTATTTTCTTTGCGTATGTTGGCAAAGATAAGGTAATCACAAATTTTGGGAAAATATTTAAAGATCACCATTATACTTCAGTTCCATTGAATTTTGTGATTATATTAGGCTAGTCAGTTTATTCCAGGGTCCTAAATTCAGTTTATATGTTTAGGTTTATGGAACTGCATAGCATGATTATAATTGTGCTGTCACCATCACTGTAAACCACCTGTTAGGCTGGAAAGTTAAATAGAGAGCTACTTGTTTGCATGTTTACTTATGTTGCTACCCAATAATGCTTTTTTCCATATATGTGTTGATCTTTTTAGTGAAATGTGAAAATAAAAAAGAAAACCTACCAATAAAGCCTAATTGATGCATGTTTTCTGAAATCTTCTGATGCCTCAAGTGTAGTAGACAGACTTTGACTTAAATAATCAAATGCCCCACTCAACATTCTGAAATGATCAAATCCCTCTTTTGCATTAATCCATCAACATCTTGTTTCAGCCGGTCCAGGCTCCTCTCTCACTCCCACAGGTTTCGACGCTCAGATCCAGCAGTGATGATTCTACTCTAAGTATCTTTGAGCACTTGCCATTGCAAGCTGATGAATTTGCAGCCACCCTACACTGTACACATGCAAATCAGCATGTAGCTGGAATTCATGGTTATCTGTTAGGTCACATCTGTTTGATGAAGTCATTTTTTTATTAATTTTGCTGATTCAGAATAGATATCCGTACACAGCATGTCAGATTGAATTGTTTGCAAGATGAATTTGAAAAGTCAAACAAAAAAATCACAAAAGAGTCAAATATTAGTATTGAGTCATCGTTAACTATAGTCTGAATATGGCCTTAATAATCTGTAGGAACATTCAGACTGAAATGCAGCTTTATGGACTTTGCGATTCATTTTTACCATTTCAATTTTTTCTAGTACTGCTCCATGATTGGGAGGCATCTCAACTTTACAATTAGAGGGGCAGCTGTCCATTTGCCCCATCCATAGATGGTAGCTATACACTTGATTGACACACATAGGAATTGCCATGAGTAATCAGAGTATCATAATAGTATTTACTCTATTTGACATACTGTACTAGTTATGATATGGCACATATCAGTATTGTTAAGGATTTTGGGGTAATTACAAATTTCCGATTATATTTGCCTCAATTGTAAGTGCTTTGGTTGATCAAAAATAATGAAGTGATAGTCTTGTACTTTCAACATTTAAAAACAAACTGAAGACAAACTCTTTCTTTTGGTCTTTAAACAAAGAGCAGCTTTGTTTTCTCAATTACTGTATTTCTGCTTTTCTTCTTCCCCTAAGGCTCCCTATGGCCTTAACAGATCTAAAGTTCAGTCAAGTTAACTTTTGCTGGATGGAGTCCCACTACATCTTACTTATTCTTAAGTCCCATTGTTGTTATGTGAAAAGCATTTGGTCATCATATTCACTTTGGACGGTGCTATAGTCTGTAAGGTTAATTCTCTTACCTCACTGGTTAGAAGCACCGTATCTTCATCAAGGCTCAGAACAGCATCAGTGGATATAATATTGTAGGGCAGAAAACGACTACTTCTCTTTAAATGGGCAAAGATTTTGAAAAACACAAAAAAAGAGAAACAGAAACAGAGAGAGTGATGGTTAATAGCTAGTGCCGTGGTTGAACTTCAACAAGAGATCAATAGAAAACTTAGATTTTGAAAAACAAAAACATATTTAAGGCTTCATCATAATTAGTTCTTCTCAATGGCTGACAGCATCCTGACTTGACTTGCTGAAATAATTAACCTGCAAGCAA
Organism: Polypterus senegalus; assembly: GCF_016835505.1. Classification (NCBI taxonomy): domain Eukaryota; kingdom Metazoa; phylum Chordata; class Cladistia; order Polypteriformes; family Polypteridae; genus Polypterus; species Polypterus senegalus. The sequence goes on along the minus strand of NC_053170.1, from coordinate 33,510,071 downwards.
AACTGTTGATTTTTTCTTTCCACTTCCAGATTATATTGAGCTGAGCACAACTCTGCCAACACACTTTGTCAATTTCAATTGAAAATTGGCCTTCCTAAATGAAGTCTGTTTTTATTGATCCTACATATAACTTGTAAATACAGATGTTAGCCTATATTAGAGATGAGATTCTTAAGATGTTATTATTGCACACTATTACCACACTAAGAACAGTTTGCCAGAAACTCTGCCAAAAGAATAGCCGAAGAGGTTTACTCTTAGAAGGATTACAAGCAGCTGCCTAGCTTGTCCTATTATTTATTTCCATTTTTAAGGTGGTTTAAATCAAATTGCAGCACTGCAGGTTTCAAAATGTCTACACATAAAATAAACAGGCCAACCTTGCGTTTCCCTTCAATGATGGTCAGGGGCACTGGAGTCTGCGGCCACTTACTCCGAGGTGGGGCTGCTTTTTCACAATTCCACAAAATGATTATCTGTAAGGGGTACAGCAAGATGAATTTCTGTTTGAAAGAGAGCTCTAAAAAGACAAAAAACCTTAACACTTATTTCTGCTTTTTATTTCAATAAAACATATAGAAATTAGCACTTTGTACAATAAAGCTAAAACGGTAAAAAATAAATAAGTCACCAAATTAAAGGGAATAACTACATTTCACCTCTATTTGTCAATTTAAACACCTCTCTTTGACAGTTCATGTTCAAGATAGACAAGTTTATTTTTTGTAGTACTATGTTGGACATTTGCAATGACAGTTTATTACTTTGGGTGGCACATTGATTGGTACTGCTTACAGCTCCAGTATCTAGAATTGATCGCTAGCCTTATTACCACCTTTGCAGCACTTCAAATGTTTTTCATATAGCAGTGGCATTTTTGTTCAAGGTCTCCAGTATTCCTCCTTGTTCTGTGAGATGTCTATGTACAAATTTGCATCTCTTAACTGGAGTCATGGAACTGGCCTGGTGTAACTAAGTGTGGACATGTTGTCTAAGTGAATGTTCTTTCTGATGGCTGGACACCCGATCCATTGGTTCCTATCTCCCACTACAATTTATTTCACAATCGTTTCTTGCACTTTACAAAACTCACTATAAAGAGTTTTTGGAGGCTTTTTCTAGGGTGGATAACAAGGAATTTTGTTCCCTAAAGCCTTGTTCATACTTCCATATTCACCTGTGTTCTTTTCCGCATGAGTAATTATGTAATCTGTTACACACCACCAAAATCAGTTCTGTTTATGTCTCATCAATTTAGAGGAGTTGCAGTGTGTGTTTTAAAAGTATGACATGCAGCATATTTTGCAAATACAAACACCCCATTGTGAACATTACTACATTACTATCATTTCTACAGAGGAAAGTCTCACTGCACAGGAAACCAAAAAACCCAACCACCATTACCCACCAACCACGTAATCCTTTTTCTGTGTTCCTGCATTTTCTATCTTCAATGCATCTTTGGGATGGAGATCACTAAGATTTTTATCATAATTGACAAAGTGGGGATCACACTAACAGAACACTTCTGGAGGCTCAAGAAAATGTCTACACATGACAGGAAATAAGTTTATATGTATATATATATTGTGGACTTGAACCCGGACACAGACAGACAGACATCTTAATTTCACCCAACACACGTTTTATTTACAGTACTATTTACAAATAAAGTCAGTGCACTTCCCAGTGCCTCCAGCACCGTTCCCCCAATATCCAGGGCCCACTGTCAAATAGCCTTTCTCTCCTGGCCGCCTCCAGTCCTCTCTCCAGCTCCGTCTCTCTTCCACCCAACTTCTGCTCTCGACTGAAGGGAGGTGGCCCCTTAAATAGGAACCCGGATGGGCTCCAGCTGCTCCCTGGCACTCCTCCGCAGACACGCCCCAGTGTGGCGGAAGTGCCGGCTGCACACCCGGAAGCCGTCCGTGTGTCCCCTGTCGTCTTCCCCCCAGCACTTCCTGGTGTGGCGGAAGTGCTGGGCTCCAGGGTTGTTCAGGCACCGGGGCGCCGCCTGGCGGTAGCCACGGGTCCCTACAGGGCTGGGCTTCCAAGCCCTTTACCCGTGGCCCCCAACATAACCAAGGTGGACGCCCCCTTGCGGTCTGGAGGAGGTACAAGCCCTCCTCCGGTCCTCCTGGGAATCCAGGCTGGGCTCCAGCCCCGGCCGGATGCCACAATATATATATATATATTAGAGATCTTTATTTAAGTACTTAGTACTCTGCCCAGTTTTGGTCTTCAGTCTACAAAAAACACTAGAAAAAGTCCAAAGAAGAGCAACTAGATTGATTTCAGGACTGCAGAGGATGAGTTATGAGGAAAGCTTAAAAGAACTGAGCCTTTTCAATTCAAGCAAAAGAAGATTAAGTGGAGACATGATTGAGGTGTTTAAAATTATGAAGGGAATTAGTGCACTGGACCGAGACTTCTACTTTAGAAGAATATGGGGACACAGTTGGAAACTTGTTAAGGGTAAATTTCACACAAACATTAGGAGGTTTTATCCTCATTCAGAAAACCATAGACATATGGAATAAGTGAGCAGTAGTGTGGTAGACAGCGGGAATTTAAAGACCTTCGAAACTTAACTTGAGATTATTTTGAATGAATTAAGTGGATAGGATTGGTTAAATGGTGTGTTCTCATTTACATTATTCTAATGTACTAAATGGCAGGCAGATGCATTTGGAGTTAATTATTGTAAATGCTGTCAGACAGGAGGAAACACCATCTATCTTTTGTCAATTGCAAATTTTTGCCAGAAGTGTAACACAGTTTCTTTTGCAAGTCTTTAGCAAAGCAAAATACAGATACTCTGGATTCTCTTTTGCACAAATCATTTCGCTCATCACTACCAGCGACCAATCCTGTTTGGCTCACCTTTGCTGCTAATTTGAAAAATGTATATGTGGATTTTATAGGATCCTCCTTATTCTTCCCTAAATTTATGTTACCTCATAAGCAGGACAGTGAAAAAGCAGTTACTGCTGTCTAGGGCAGGGGTGTCGATCTTGGAGGGCCTCAGTGGCATAGGCTTTTGTTCCAACCCAGCTTCTTAATAAGAAGTCAACTATTGCTAATGAAGCACATATTACTCATTTTGACATTTTGATGCTTCATCTAAGTGGTCCCCACTCTTAATTGCTTATTTCTGTCTTAAACAGTTGCATTCCGTGTTTTTAATGGATCCTTTTTACCAAGAAGATGCAAATGACAAAGGAACCAGCAGTTCTCCATCTAACTTGTTTCCATTTACACCTGCGTGGATTCATCATGCACTATTTGGTAAATAAAACATGTAAGAGAAGAATATATCTCTATTATAAAAAGAAATCCTGGAATGCAAAAGCAAGGCGACGATACGTGATTTTCTTGGAAGTTCTCGAAAGACATTTAAAAGACCCGCAAGACAAAAGAGACTTGCCACGGAGCGTCTCGCGGGGGCCGTAAACATGAGACTTGGTGCCAAGAGGCAAAGAAAAGAGTCTTTTCACATTTGCATCATTCTTATGCACAAAATCTGGATTTACACAATAATAGACCATACGCTATGAGAATCTGTGGTCCCGCAACAGTTAAAGCAACGACAAGTTGAATTTCAAAGAATACACAATTCGGTCAGGTGTATATTTATGATCACAGAGAAGCGATGCAAATTTTAACAGGCAAAAAGAAAGGTAATGTATATATTCCGCGAATAACATTACACACCAAAGGAAATCGTGATATACCATTCATATTAAATGTTTACAGTTTACTGTGAGAATAGCTTTTGCTATGACAATCAATACATCACAGGGACAAATATTAGAAAACGTCAGATTATTTATAAAGAGAAACAGAAACAATATTCACTCACGGGCAGTTATACGTTGCATTGTCACAACGTGTCTCCAAAAAATATTGTTTTTAATGAAGCTTTAAAGTAAAAGTGCAAATAATGTAATTGAAACAATTCCAAAGAAAAAAAAATTAAAATTGTATATCTGATTAACCAAACACAGGGGTTGGCGAGCAAAGCGAGCGGGGGGCGAAGCCCCCTAGTGACAGACTGAAAATGATCCACTTTAAGCTTCAAGTCATTTGGATGATATTCTTGGAAAGAAAAAATCTACGATATAAAAACCTAACATTGCAGGCTAATAAAGCATAAAATTAAATAATGTCAGAGATCAGCTTCAATTGGTTTCTAATTAGACAGCTAGGTTGAAACGAAAACCTGCAGCCACTACGGCTCTCCAGGACCGAGATTAGCCAGCCCATGGTCCTGTTTTTATGTATTGTGTCCCTTTTAATAATTGGAATATAACTAAATGTCCCATTCTTAATAAGCTGGTCATTTAATCAACCCACATGAAACTCACGTGCATAAAGTTTGATTTAATACATTGAAACTGTACTGTTTCATAAAAAGCTATAAATCATTGTTGACTTATACTTGATACATAAGTTGTGTCCCATTATGTGATTATGAAAATGTGGATAGCCTATTGTCTTATAGCTGCATGAAATTAATTGTGGCTTGGTCACTGTCCCATTCGCTGTGTCTTGGTGGGTTTTTCTTTTTGTGATGTAATCAATCCCCACATATCAGTGATGTGTAGGTTAGGTTCATTGCACACATAAATTGACCAAGTATGAAAGAGTGTGGGTGGGCATCCACCTTGACGGACTTGCATCCTCAACCTGAGTTGTTCGCTGTCTTGAAACCAGTGTTACTAGGACAGGCTTCAACCCCCACAAATCTGAGTTAAGCAAAACGAGAAATGGATGATATTTCTTATATTTCTTTGCAGGTTGCCAAGGTGATACTGAGATTAGTACTGCTGTGTCACAGGTCCAAAGACCTGATTGTGATTCATAGACCTGTTACTGCTTGTGAAGATATGTTCTTCCCACATCTTAAGACATAAGCGAAGACGTTAGGTAATCCAGTGTCTTTAAATTAGTATAATATAAGCATGTGAACATGTCCTGCTCTGATGTCTACTCTGGATTTGTACCATAAATTCTGTTCCATCTCCATAATGAAAAAACTGGGTTCAGATAATGGCTGGGTTTGAAAGACTTGTTCCTGTGATCCTAAAATATGTAAAATTGGGTTGAAAATGGTTGGATGGGTTTTCGTTACCTAATATTTACAACTGCATTCTTATCGTACAGTTGTGGCAAAGAATATCCACAGTCAAGAAATAATACCAAGTATGTCTTTAAAAGTGAACAATGGCTTTCTAAACATTATATTAATAAATGATGCAGTTGTACTCACCAACTAAATATTAGTTATTCATATTTTAATTTATTATAAATGTTTATGAAATACAGGAAATTAAAATTCTATCAAGTAAATACATAATTACATCTTTCCTGGCATTTTTCTTCTTTGTCCTGTAAAAAGCAACCATTTTCTTCACCCATTTCAGAAATACTGACGATCTGGAGCCTACTCACCCCAGATGCTTGTAGTAAGAAGGTTATTAGTACAAATGTGATTTGCGAAATTTATTTCAAAGGTTTGTAATTCAGCTGAGACAGAGAGACGGCCAGCTGTAAGTCAGGTTAGGGAGATGGGCAGAAAACATATGAAGGACAAACAAGCCGGTTATTTTAAAATGTGCTGATTTCTGCTTGACCAATATGGTTAAAAAACCCAGAGTATGTGATAAATGATGAGAACAGGTAACGGTATTAATAACCGTCCAGTTTTTCTGGTAGTTGCCCATATCTGACATGAATTCAATGAATATGTAATTATATGAGTGTTTATAATGACAAGGATCCGGCACGATGTCAGAAGCGCCTCACTATGCCACTGACATTCCTTGCTGGATGGGACATCTGTGTGTCAGCATTCTCCCACTTGGATATGATGTTCCTTTGCTTCTCTCTGGGCAGAATATGTCTGTAAACAGGATTATGCTTTATATTCTGGGAATGAGCCTTATCTTTTAAAGCAAATTAAATACATATATCTCTTGTTGTACCATATTTCTCTCTTGCAATTATTTTCTGCCATGGGTACAAAAGGGATTAGTTCTAGTCAGTTCTGTATCAAGAAACACATCCCAACCCCCTGCTGGATATATTGCTCCTCCAGTATACTGGAGTACACAAAGAAGCATAGCCGCTGCACCTCCCAAATCCATCTGACTGCCCAGTATACCTCTGATTTGTTCAAAGAGTCCTCAAAGGAAAACCAAACACGTGGATGACAAGAAGCCCTTCATAGAAGACGTTCCATTGTGGATTAAACGTGAAAGTTTGAGTCAAGGGCTCTAACGCACCAATCCAACTCATTATGCCACTTCTGTAATAATCCCCAAAGGAAGAACAATCCTGCTCATTCAATTTATTAACAATATTTCAATTAATGACATTGCCAACAAACAAGCCAGCTCTTTTATCTGATCCATGAAAGAAACATTTTGATTTCTCTCACAAATAAAGTAAATACATTTGTTTCTTGTGTGCTGCAAAAAAGGAATCAGTAGTTACAATATATAACAATGAAAGAGCAATCCAGATAGCAAATGAGTAAAGGCCCAATGCTGGCCCATGCTCACCGCTTTCATTTGGCCCATATACTGCCGTGGAGTAATGGTGTTGAACTCATCCTTATCTGGCTTCCAGGACACAGCCTCAAATCAACCTTTATGAAACCATATCTCAGGTATGCTGCGGGTCACAGCTCAGCCACAACTGAGCCTTCTTTAGACAATGTGTGAAGCACGACTGGGCCAATACATAGCTATAGCTCAACCATAGTAAGACCATATATGAAGGAGGATTTGGGCCAAAGTACTGACACACCTCACAGACTGCACACAAGCATCCCCAAGAGAACTGAGGCTGCGTAGTCACAGCGAATATTGATTGAATGTAGTTTTTTTGTTTGTTTACTGCTCTTTCTAGAAAGGTTATTGATTAATAAACACTATTCCTGCCATTATATTTGGGAGCATTCTCACTTAACAGCATTTAATCAAAAGTGCCTAACAATTCCACTCAATTCTGTTAGACATTAATGTTAAAGTAAAAGTGTTCCTGCCAAATAGGCCTTTCACAGATGGCAAGTTATAGCCAGGCCATTGTTTGCCCAAAAAGGAAAGGACACACATACTTTACTTAATGGTTATTGCATTTGGACCACACTAGGCCCAGAATACAAATACCACAAAAACCCTTGAATACTCCTGGTTACTGTTAGGCCATAATTGGCCCAAAACTGCAATGCCAGACATACTGGACTTGTGGTAACTGCATTTGGGCAGTGTTTGGTCCACAATCTAAATGGCATGTAACTCTTACATATAGTTGCATACAGCCAGGCCATTTTTGGCCCTTAATGAATATGTAAAAAATATATCACATGACCTTATTTGCTTATGGGCTACATTTGGCCAAGTGTACAAATGGCATTAACACTCCTAAATGTGTCTGGGCCGTAAATGGTCCATAACTGTAATACAAGATGTGTGCTTGGTCCAGAATTTCTATACTGTGAAAACTGTTAATTGTGGCTTGTTATATCTAGGCCATTTCAGGGTCACAATACTTTTCCCATTGCCATAACTGAGCCTTAAGTGCCTACAGTCAACCAAATTTGGCTCAAAATAGTTTGCCATCTGGGAACTCCCTTTATCTGAGCCCTGAAACAAATGTGCATCCATCCATTGATTTACTGAATCCAATGCTTTTATTATGAGGTCTTAGCAGCTTCAGGTGTAAAGCAGGAATCCAGGCTGACTGTACAGCCAATCCATGATATGGTACATTCACTCATTGATACTGTATCAATTTAAAGGCACCAGCTAATCTAATACACACATTGAGCTATGAGGCAGCAGTAATAACCATTAGGATACTGCTGTGATGTGAGATTTTGCATATAACTTGATGAATATTTTGTATGTCTTTATATGTAATTTAGGCAATGCAATATAATTTAGTGTTTGCACCCCCCCATAATTTAAGGAATGGGTCTCTTTGAATTTTATGACAGAGTTGGGGGAGGATGAGTATTTCTCTGTTAAAGTCTTTCAACACCCTCAAGGAAGCCAGGTTACGTTAACATATGGTTTGGGGGCAGGTGTAAAGATGTTCTAATTCCCCCATTGGTCTGAGGTATGGCTGTTTGGAATTGGCTTGTCTCAGAGGCCTTTAAATACCATGATGTCCTATTGGCTCTAGGGGTTGGACAGAGAATCTATAAATCTGCTTCTTCAACCACATTCTCTCTCTTACTGATCTGATGAAGAAGACCATCACACCATGAACTGAAGACAACACAATGAAGAGCACAGCTTCAGCCATATTGAACAGACTTGAGGCATGTTCTGAAGAAAGCTGAGCACCAATGATGCCTTAACTAGAGACATTTTAAGTAATTACAAGTCTGTGTGCCACCTGAACTACACATCACCATTTAATCAGGTTGTATGGTTGCCAATATTCAAATGTACTTTGCATTTTGTTATTATTTATGAATATTATCAATAATACATTATTTTATGTATATTAACTTAACTCCTGCTTGTCTTTTTACTATATCTAATTGCCTGAGGTTATAGATATAGAAGGGAAGGTGGGGATAAGTTATAAACAATAATACCTTATAAACAGTGGTAAGTCTGTGAGATTAGGCATTCTAAGGCTACCTATTAATAATACAAAAGGGGAAAGTAGAAGAATAAATTACTCTACCAAGATAAAACAGATACTTAAAAAAAGTTATCAGTTAATCCATTTAACTGACGTCAATGTATATTATGGGTATATTATGTATATTATGGGTTTGGAAATCCAAAGCCTATCCTGGTAGCAGAAAACAAAAGGAAGGAACTAATCCTTGGTGGTTTGCCATTCTATCATAGGGTTCAAGTGTCTCATGGGAGGCCAGTTAAGAGCAGAAAATCAAACAAACTCGCATGCCTTTGGATTTTGAGAGAAAAATCACCAGGGTACCTGGGGAAAAACTCACAGAGATGTGGGTTAAAGGAAATAACCTGTTCACATTTCATGTGTAACTTTAAGCAAGCTTAGGTTGTAATGACTGGTTGTTGGTGAGAACACTTCTCCCTACCTTATAGAATGTTCACCTCCACTCATACAAGTGATGGTACTCACCTTTTCCTATCAGTCCATGAATCACCACTTCTTCTGATTGATGCAGGGAATAATGAGTAGTGCCTACATTGTCTGTTCAGATTTTCTTTCTGTCTGTTGTAGATTATGGATTTCTTTGGACTAACTGAAGGGCTCAAATCCAAATGGGAAAGTAGTTGGGTACAACATATCACTTTGTTATATTATGTGTCAGGCACAGCTCAAGTCAGGAAATTTTTGTAAGTATGCATGTCAGTTCATAAAAGAATTGATGTTCCTTAGTTTTGTATATTCAGTAAAGATAGAACCTCTTACATTCTTACAGTAAATGAACAATAATCACTATGTGGAAACAACATGTCTGTAAAAGAGAATAATGCACATATTCCAATCTAAGAATGAAACAATGCTCCCCCTGATTCTTGTAAAGAGTAAAGCTCAGTACCTGTGAACAATACTTGGATTTGGAGACCACCTGCAGCAGCCTCATGATTGGCTGGGATTGAGAGACCAGTGGTGAGACAGCATGGATGACAGCTGTAAAATCCTGGCCTGGACTAAGACCTGAATTTAACAAGAAAGAAAATATCAGCTTCTGAGAAAGATCAACCCATAAAAGAAAATCAGAAATAATTATGAAGCAAAACTGAAATCTAACAGTTGTGTATTAAAACCATGCCATGACATATAAATAAAACATCATCCACCCAATTTCTATCCTGCCTATTCAGAGAGGACATGGTAGAATTCAACACACATAGCACATTCCAGGCTATGCAACCCAAAAGATTTAAAAACGGATAGATGAAAGACATTTAAAAATGCAAGTCTAAAAACACTCAAGGCAATAATAATTTAATCCCAAATGTCTAGATATTCTCATATCTAGTAATGTATAATATGCATGCATGTCTTTTGTGATTTTAAAATAAACATTGATCAGATTTCCTTCAAATATATAAGCATAGGAAAGTATAAATATTTGTATCTTAAATTTTATAAAAGTCAATGCTTAATTAAAACCATCAATGATATTCATACACCACCTCTCAACTTCCTCACCCATTGGAAGGAAGTAACAGTCCTAGGCCTGCCAGCATATGGGACTCAACTCATTCACACCACAATATACTGCAAACGAAGTTAGAAGAGGAGTGACTGATAAAAGAAGCAATGACTGATGGAATGATCCCGAGAGCACACACAACATTACATTAAATACTGTAGCATATTTTCATACCTACATGTAGTGCAAAGGGATTTATAAGTAGTAAAGGAAAAATGAAAGTTATGAAAGAGGTGAAATCAAGGAATCTGTACTTTGTAAGTCTCTAATGATTAAAAGGTAAAAATCAATATCCAATTTGAATACATATGATATGGTCAGATGGCCGTGGAGTAGAGCAAAACAAAATCCTCAGCTGGTGATGATGCTGAAGAAAATAACCCTCTAAGGGTTTCGTGATCAAAAGACCACCCAGTGTCATCTGGCCATAAAGTAAAATCCATACACATGAGTAGAGCTCATAAACTTTCAAGCCAACAGATGCAGAACACAAAGTCTCCAGAGTAATCCATGCATACAACATAGCATGCCACTTCCTTCGGTAACCAATCAGCAGTCAGAATTGTCCAAAACATTCCTGCCTCTATTACAAATACAGCAAAATCTCATGTACAGGGGACCCAGCAAAATGTGCTCAGTGCCCAGTGCTTGAGAAAAATTAAGACACTTATGGAAAGACAATCAACAAGAAGTATTACTGTATATGGAGGGGCATGAGAGTTTTGTGCACACTGCCCTTCAGTCATTTTTAAAACGACGAGGCATTAGGTGTCAGGTCAAGCAGTTGCAAGACAAGAAGGACAATAAAAAAAAGGATCAGGAGATGAAAGAATTGAAAATCAAGGCTAATAACACACTGGTTTTAAAACCGAAAATAACATCAAACCAATTACCAAATTCCAAAATGTAAATCTAAATCATCAGCAGTACGAGGATTGAACATTTCAATAATCGCTGAGCAAAACAATACCACAAACACCACTACAGATTTTTTGTAAGTTTATTCAAAACTAGGCTATTCAATACATGTGGCTATAAAGCTTATAAAGCATCACACACAAAATTTACAAGGATCTGCTCCCTAGAAACCATCCATCACAGTAACAGAGCCACAAAAAACAAATACAGTCAGGTCCATAAGTATTCGGACGGTGACACACAATTTTCATAATTATGGCTCTGTACACCACCACAATGGATTTGAAACAAAGCAACCAAGATGTGATTGAAGTGTAAACTTTCAGCTTTAATTCAATACTCTTGGAATCAACTCCAAAACTTTTACCTACTAAATAGTTAATGAAATAATAAGGGAACTGCTCCAGCCTGGTTATGGAACAGCTTGCCCATACAAATATCCAAATACACTTTAGCCCCAGAAAATAGGGGGCCATGTATAAAAATGTATCAGCAGTCTTTTCTAAACAGCTTATAAAATATTTTGTTAAAACCCTTAAATTAAAACTTACAGTCTACACTTCAATCACATCTTGATTCCTTTATTTCACGTCTATTGTGGGGGTGTACAGAGCCAAAATTATGATCATCATGTCACTCTCCAAATACTCATGGACCTGACTGTAGACTTGTGGTAAACACTAAACATGATGTTAAACAAAATGAACTTTGTTCCAAACATAACAAACCAACAAACTAAAAATACTATTGATTTCCAGGTTCAAAACCTTCAAAAAGACAGAGAAGAATGATAAGAAACATTTTATAAAGTCAGGAAAAATTTTTATAAAGTCAACTCACATCATTATGTAGGAAAAAGGTGCTGCTAAGGCTGTGTTTTTTTATTTTTAGTTGTTTACATGTGTTGGTATTTTTGTTGTTTTCCTCCACTCCCTTGTTTGCCCTTTGCCTACATGTTTGTGTTATTGGTAATTTTGCCTCTCTCTCCCCATAATTACTTGTTTAGGACTGAGACAGCCCTGCTTAAGTCACCTCTTGCCACAGTGTGTTGCATTAGCCAACATCTTAACAAGTGTGCTTCCATCTCCTTTTTGTCATTTTTTTGGTCTTTTGGACCTTTTGTATTTGAATTCTCTGATTTCATTGATTTCTCTCTTTTTAAAGTTTCAGATTCTTGAAGTCTGATTATTTTTTAATTTAATTGTGTTTCTTTGAACTTAATTATTTGGAAATCTTTGGAATTTTCTGTTGTTTTGAGGATTTCCTTTAACTCGACAAATTAAATATTTTTGTGATTGGTGTTTTTCAATGCTTTTGGCCTTATAAATTGAGGTAATCAATCAATCAACATTTATTTATATAGCACATATTCATACAAAAAAAATGTAGCTCAAAGTGCTTTACAAAATGAATAGAAAAATAGAAGACACAGTAAAAAATAAACATAAGTCAACATTAATTAACATAGAATAAGAGTAAGGTCCGATGGCCAGGGTGGACAGAAAAACAAAAAAAAAACTCCAAAGGCTGGAGAAAAAAATAAAATCTGTAGGGGTTCCAGACCAAGAGACCACCCAGTCCCCTCTGGTAATTCATAAAACAAGCCAGAATAATTACTAAGGTACACATGAGTGATTTAGGATTGTTGTGAAATAGCATTGAGACCGGGAGATGAAAAACATCAGGAACAGAAGGGCAAAACGACAATTGTGAGTAAGTGAGAAACTTAAAGTTAACACTACTGTATACCTAGCACTATAGGTACTCCTACTTTGGAATATAGCTAACTACACTAAAGATTTCAAGTGCATTATTTAGAGTATCTACCATGGTACAGCACATACTGAAACTGCTGCCAAATTTATAGTTTCACTTTCTTCACATCTTCACTATGATGATTGCAATCACGTGACACATCCAAAATATGCTATGTAACAACAATAAACAAGACGGGACAAAACTAAAAGTTTCAAAGAATGAATCCAAATTAAAAATAACCCCCAGAAACAGAATCTTGAATGCAAAAAAAAAAACCCAAAATGATCAAAGTACATGTATAACCCATGTCATAATATCATATAAATAAGCAGAATAGCCACAAATACACTCGAAAAAAATGAAATCTAAGCAAATTAAAAGTACTTCATGACATTAAATCTTGTTTTCTTTATTGTAAGAATTATTGACTCATCAAAAAAATATATTTCCGATTATTTAGCTTATAAGAAATCTTGTCAAGAAAATTTTGCTTACACCACTGACAATTTTTTTTTGATAAATAAAAGCAAAACAACTCCCATTTAAGTTGTTTTTCTCTAGTTTTTGCTTATGCATTTTTTGTATCCCGTTTCAAATTAATTTTTGTTCCATGTCATCCATTCTTGAATTTATAATTAGAATGATCCCAAAACTATACTGAGGAATTAAAGCCAGGCAGTGAATAAAATGGAATCTGTCAAAAAACATTACAGATAAAGCACGTCCAGGGGCAGCAGAAGGGTCACTTGCTGTGCCATATTAATTGTGCCCGCAGACCGCACTGACACACGCACTGAAAGGCTGCTGTGCAGAGCCAGAAGGCCCGGCATTCTGAGGCTGCCGTTGCTCACCACCTGTTCATTCCTTTTGTTGGCACTGTATTTGCCGGATTCCCATGGATTCAGTATTTACTTGGTGTACATTTTTCAGACCCCTCTCTTTGCTACATAATCCCTTAGTCTCTTTTGCTCTGCTGTCATTCTTGAAGACTTATAATAATCTTATAATAATCTGACACGGGCGGCACGGTGGCGCAGTGGTAGCGCTGCTGCCTCGCAGTTAGGAGACCCAGGTTCGCTTCCCGGGTCCTCCCTGCATGGAGTTTGCATGTTCTCCCCGTGTCTGCGTGGGTTTCCTCCGGGCACTCCGGTTTCCTCCCACAATCCAAAGACATGCAGGTTAGGTGGATTGGCGATTCTAAATTGGCCCTAGTGTGTGCTTGGTGTGTGGGTGTGTTTGTGTGTGTCCTGCGGTGGGTTGGCACCCTGCCCAGGATTGGTTCCTGTGTTGGCTGGGATTGGCTCCAGCAGACCCCGTGACCCTGTATTCGGATTCAGCGGGTTAGAAAATAGATGGATGGATGGATAATCTGACACTTTGCAATTTTGTAAGTCAGGTTGTTCACAAAATATAAATAAAAATAGTCACCTTTTATCTTTTTTATATCATGTTTACTTAAATTTCTCTTTGGTCATGCTTTAAATTTCTCATAAATGTGTCCATTATGTGTTGTTCTTGGACATTTTTATCATTCTAATTTTTTAATTCATTTTACTTAGTTATTTAATCATAAAGCAGAAGTAGACAGGCAGCTGCCTTGATTTCCAACAGTATACAAGAACCACTGTGGTAAAACAGGAGCTAAGACTTTAGATAAAGCTTTTGATTTACTGATCCGCCTACACCATCATCCTCCCCTAAAATTCCAAGATCTACTTATTGACTGAAAGAAAGTGCACGTGACAAACTTGTGGTTCCTGGATGGGCTACTCGGCTCCTTGTGTAGGTTGTAGATTATCTCCTAACAGAACTGGGGCCAACTGGGTTAGTTTAGACATTTAGTTTAGATGTCCCTTGGGCACCTCTCATAGAAGGTCTACCGGGATGCACTGATACAATGGGGTCTGCCTTGAAAATACTTACTTGGAAACTATTAGTGTGGCCTGGATTCCACAATCTGTCCAGCTGAAACAATCAATAATGCATTGAAAATAAAATAAAACGTAATCGGTAATCTCCTTGCAGCACATTTACATTCTCATTTTTGCACCCAAAACAAGGATTCCATAATTCAAATGAGAATGTAAAAATTTGAAATATATTCAGGCATTTAGAACAATTGATTAATAACCCTAAACATGTACTGCAAAAGCAAACAAACCAAGAGTCTATTATCTTCTAGTAGAGATAAGAGAAACAGGCACATTTTGATTTGCATACCGTTTTGGGAAATTAATCCTAAAATTTGTTTCATATAGGCAGTTTTACATTTGAGGACTACAAAACTCCCTAAAGAGTTTTTTCTTGAGGCTTTAAATATTATTGCTTGGGCTGGAACACATGGAATGCTGCTCCCTGAAGCCTCACTCATGCTTTCATGTTTACCTGTGTTATTTTCTGCATGTATTCTGTACTCCACCTGTAAAATCAGTTAGTATTTTTATTCCTGCCATTCACCTCATCTTGGAGGAGAGCAGAATGTTTTATAAAAATGTGACATGCTACATATTTTCAGAACAAATATAAACTTAAACACACCATTGTGCCCATTACTGTGTTTACTCCACAGGAAAATCTACATGGAAAGCTGACCCCGTTACCTAGCTGAGGATACACACACTTCAAAATTTTTTTCTATCATGAGAGATCTCTATTTACAGTAATTACAAATGTCAGACATGCGTATGCAGAATTAATGCATGAAAACATTTCCAGACAGACTAAATGCCTTTCTTGACTGAATGAAAGCAATGTTTTGCAAGCAAATCACTGATGTTAGCTGCAGATTTCATTTTGTGCAAACTGTTCTGCTCATCACTATCCTCAAACAATCCTAGCCAAGTGTCCTTACACAGTTGGGCTGTGTCGTCCCCGTAATTTCTTACTGTAATCTAGAGTTCTCTGAAAATGTTTTGCAAGAATTGAAAACGCAGACATAAAACATCTTAAACACCAGGACCAGCAGATGAGAGAAAATAAAACCACATTGTCGGGAACAAAAATATTGTTAATCGAAACGCGCTAAACTAAATCTGATGTTGAGAAAGACACACAAAGTTTTAAAATAGCTAAACAAAACATAAAAAACTGCACAAAATCCAAAAACTTGGACCAAGATGCATTTTAAATGCAGAAGGCTTGATGGTGACATGCTACGAAGTTCAGACTGTGACATGGAAGCAACAGGGAGCCGTTACTATCACCAAAAAGGCAGAGGTCACTTAAAATACACATATTAACAGTTCTTACAGTCAAAAATGATAAACAATATTATGCATTATAAACAAAATTATAAAAAATAACAACAAAGCCAAATAAGTTAAAATTCGATACTATGAAAACCAAAACCCCATAATTATAGCAAGAAGGTGTGCAGTGCAAGACCATACCGAGTTGTGTTTCTTCTTCATAATCAGTCAATGAATCTGTCAATTTTTCTTTCACTTATCCTGTACATTGTTTCAAAGTACTTTACATTAATTACTGAACACAATGTCTGGACACTGTATCTGACCGGTGATGTGAGAAGAGAACTTTTCATTTGTAGATTTCAAACTTACAGTAGGTACACCACATTTAAAATAAGTTTCCACTTAATAAAAAATGCTTACCTTGACTGAGATAGTAGAATGGATAGTCGGCCAGATTTGTGGAGTACTCTGGTAAAATGAAGAGACCCCCTGGCAATGAGTTCCACATTAGTTTATTGCGTGATACATGAGAGAACACTCTGTCCTTGATAATCTGTGGGAAGAACAACACACAGTTGTTAGAGAAGAACAGTTTAAAATAAGCTTATTTATAAGCCTATGCACTTAAATGAGAATTGTACTAACTATGAATAAATTCTTTTATTTCTTCTTGCTTGGTTCTATGGTCTTTGATGGCCCTTGGCCTCCTCTTCAATTTTCTCCATCTAACTCTATCAACCACTTTCCTACATCTCCAACCTCTGCTTCCCATCTCTTTAAGATCTGCCATCACATGGTTCAAACTCACCCATGGTTTCCTTTTGTTTTCTGGAGTGTAGCCTTCCTTTGAACAGTTTTGAGAATTCTGTCCTCTTTCATTCTTTCAATATGGCCCTGCCACCATATTTTCTGGGAGTTTATAAATCTCACAATACTTTGCCCTTGCATCAACTCATTAAATTCTGTGTTATATTCTATTCTCCAGCTGATGCTTTCCCTTACATTTTTGTGTATTCTACCTTTCATTCGAAAAAGCTTAGCCCATTTTCATCCCCTACTACCAGACAGCACAGATCTAATCTCTGTGTGACTAGCAGACACACCATTGTTTTATATATTTTAAGTTACATATGTCTGTAATGAGTTGATTCTTAAATAGCTCGAAATATCTGAGGTATGCTGTATTACTCTATTGTATCCTTTACCTGATACATTTAGTTGGTTGTTGTCACTGCATACTAAAGCATTCAGATAGGTAACCCCGGGCACACCTCATAACAGGATTCTCAGGCCGTCTGATGGTCTCTGAGGTTGTTTAGACATCGTCATATATTATGTCTTACCTTTATTGACCACAAGGCTTATTCTATTATTTTTCCCCATTTTCTCAAATGCGTGTTTAAGGATGGCAACATTCCTTGCACCTATTAACATATCACCTATCTATTTTAAATTTGAGCAAATGTGGACTATGCAGTAATAGCTGCAAGGAATGTGGCCATCATTTGGAGTGAGTATATATTATCACAGAGTGGTCTGTTCAAATGGCTGGGATGGGATTTGAGATGAATTTCTTGTCAAAGTAAAATGTTCCACTATATTAATGGGAAAACAGTTTGGAGAAGTACAACTTTCAAAAATATCACTGAAAAAAATACTTTATTTTGGCAAACTGAAGAACAGTATGCAGCTTGAACAGATTCCTGGAAGGTGGTGGTATCCTGCAGTTGAGAGTTTAGAGTAAAAGTTCCCAAGCTCAGTCCTAGGGAAACCCTGGCAATTGCAAGTTTTTATTTCATATTTCATAATCAGTAACACATTTTTCTGATTTTAAGTGAAGATTTTCTTCATTTTGTTTGTGTTCTCACTCTTTAGTCGGATATACTCTCTGTTTACTTCAGAAAGACATTTTGAAGTATTTATGCTTTTGTCAGTGGTAAGGTGGATGCAGTTAGAACATTAGAAAGATTTAGATGAGAACAGACCATATAGCCCAACAAAGCTTGCTAATCCTACCCACTTAATTCTTCCAAAAATAACATTAAGTCGAGTTTTAAAGATCCTTAAAGTCCTACTGTCTACCACATTACTTGGTAACTATTTCCATGTATCTATGACCCTGTATATGAAGAAAAACCTCCTAACGTTTGTGTAAAATGTACCCTCATCTACTTTCCAACTGTGTCCTTGCTGAGCTTTCGATCCATTGTAGTAATTCCTTTCAGAATTTTGAACACTTTACTCGGGTCTCCTCTTAATCTCCTTTTAATCTTTCCTGATAATTCGTCCCCTGTTGTCTTACAATCAGCCTAGTCGCTCATCTCTGTTTTTTTTTTTACTAATGGTTTTATGTCTTTTTTGTAGCCTGGAGAACAAAACAGTTCACAGTACAAAAAACTGTACACAGTACTAAAAAAACTATACACAATATTAAATAGTTGTGTTAAAAGAAATAAATTCCAAGAAAAAGTGAATAAATTCTGCTAGGAATTTCTGAATGGATGTAATTAAATCCCAACATTGAGAGTTTATGCCTGAAGGATAAATCTATTCCGTGTTTTGGACTTTTTCTTTAATTTTTGGATTGTGCCCAGGACAGGATGGCAGTTTATTGCTAAGACATTTATTTAAACATAAATTAAAATTTCAGGATGTCTTCACACGTAAAAATGATCCTCAGATGTTGAGTATACTCGCCTTTAATTATTGTACACTTGCTGCTTAATTTGTAAGATAAAATGCATTTTAACTTATTAGATGCTGGAGGAAGCAGCTGGTGATGATAATGATAAGGACGCCTTCACTTTTCCTTCCTGTTCTGTTGCTCTTCAACATAATAATTGTACAAACTATTGAGTTTTAAACCTGGAGTTGCACAAAGTGTCTCAGTAACCCACTGAAACACACCAAAAGCTAAACATGAATCACATCGATTTTTTTTAGAAACTTTTAGGGTGGGCAAAAGAAAAGAAAATATTTCTACAAGCACACCACATATTGAAAGTGATGCTGAAAATGAGCGCTGGAAAGATCCCCAAACCACAGTTATAGTCTCTTAATTCTACACGTAAGACATAACAATTATTTTTATTTGCAGCAGACTTGTTCCATTTGAGACTCGCTACACATACATGTTCAGCCAGCGTACATATGGATTTCTCTCCAGGTGCGTGTTAGGTTAACTAACGACTCAGAATTGTCCCCGAATGACGATGTGTAATTGTGACCTGCAAAGCAGTGGCTCCTGCCTTGTTACCAAATGCTGCAAGGACAGGCACTGGCTTTCTTTGAACATAAGCGTGGGTTGAGTTGTTTAGAAAATGGACGCATGGAGTTAGGTTACATTTAGACCACAGCATAGGTTATTAGAAACCAAATCCTAATCACCAAAGGCACTACAGAAATACCAAAACTAATAAGAGAGTTGTCTACCAAAGAGAACCTTAGCATTCTCCTTCATACAGTATTCTGTAAATAGGGTTTGAAAATGGATCACATGCTACAAATTCTTTATGAATGTATTAACCAACTGATGCTTTCTTTAAATTCTAAAATTTGATACATACGATACAATATATTAATTACATTCCCAAATGTATTCATTTTATAAAGTTTATTTTTATTAAAAAAATTAGGCTGATCAAAAAGTCAAAGGGCACTGGAGGCTATTGTGGCAGCATTGTGTGTACCCCTGGATGGGACACAACGCCATCACAGGACACACTCATATCAGGCCAGTTTAGAGTCATGGATACAACTAATGGAGACATCTTCAAGATGGGGTTAGGGAAACAAGGAAACAGGGAAAAATGCTCAAAATATACCCAGATAATACTAAGCAAAGTTTTCAATTCAAGGATCCCTTATTTTTGAATGCTAACCACTGTGCTGCCATAAAAATAGTAAAACAAACATAACAAAGGCATAAATAGCAAAATAAGTAAATAAATATGTATTCTTAAACACATTATTCATCCAGAGTTACTGGTACTGAGTTGCATATGGGAAATGTTATTAAGGTAGCTGTCTGAAATGATCAAGGGTCAGTCCTTTGCAATTAGCTAGGAAGCCCTCTCAGACGTGAAGTAAAGATTACCCATTGCCAGATGTTAGTTAGCAGACTTCTTTATTGACCAATTGATAAGTGACCATGATACCTTTGGGGGGTTGTTTTGCAAGAATCAGGAGGTGACAACCAATTGGTTTGTGACTCCCCACAGACTTGTTTACGTGTCATCATTGCAGTTTGCTCACCTCCAGTGTTGTCAGCACTATCTTGTCAACAGAGGAAAAGTAGGCCTCCCAAAGCATCTGCGTGCGTTGTCTAAATGCCAGGATCTTATCATCATCAATGGAGTGCACCGTTGAGGGGATCTGCAACAGAATGAGAGAGGACAGCCGCTCGGTAACTGGGTCAGTCTGACTGGGATCAAGGGACTACACTGAGGGAAGAATTTAAATCAAGGAGCACAGAGAATTAAAAGGCACAATACTGAAAGTATGGTAAAAGCACAAAGAAAAGGCATCAGATGGGCTTTGTAGGAATCAGAGAAGAGGTGAAACATCCAGAACAGATTACAGAAAGTTAAAGCATGTGAAATGAAAAATCAAGCCTCAAGATTTACAAAAATCAACCAGCTGGGGTGATCCAACTTTGTATTTTTATGGCTGATACTGATCACTTATTTCATGTTATTAGAACTGGCAGATTCGAATATTGATTCTGTATTTTTTTTTTTTTGCTTTCTACAGAAAGCTCCCACATAACCAGTCATATATAAGCCCTATGTTCTATATCAGAGTTTCTTAAACTTTTTTTTGTCGTGAACCACTCTTGCCCTTTTTAGTCTTCTTGAGTCCCATTTTTTGTTAAATGCCCGGACAATGAACGATTATCAATGACTCCTTGTAGAATCATGCCCAATTGTTAGAGTGAGGGGTGAGGGTTAATGTTGATTGCTTAATCAACTTGTGGTGACCCATTGCGCCCACTATGCAAACCATCCGCAACCCGTTACCATTAAGTAATTAGTGACCCAATGGAGGCACACACTTTAAAAAACTGTGTTTTGTCTTAAAGTGGTATTTTTACAGTTAAGATGCAGGCCAGAAGTGCTACCTGTTCATTTTTTATTAGCAAAATACATTTCGGTACAGTATGCTTTTTGAGCAGTGACCATAAAAAATACTACAGTAAATTAAATCCACTTAAAACATCCACATTCCGACAAAGGGTGTCTGTTTTAATTAAAGGAGAAAAAGTCTGAATAAATTTAACAAGCGTCCCTTAATTTCTACCAAAGATATGCCTCTCCTTCCTTCCACTTCAGATTTGGCTGGACAACAGATAGGTCTATCGTTCCTTTTCATGCAGTGCCAGACTCCTAAGATTCCTTATTCTCAGTTTATTACTCCACTTTCTTTAATGTAAAAGCAAATCTTTTTGTCTTCTATCTCTCTTAAAGTTTGACTGTTCTGCTGTCTGTTTACAGGACGACATCAAAATGACAGGTGTGCTTCTTCAAATACCGTAACCCTTCATGTAAAGCTAAATTACTAAGCAGATTCTGAAAAAAATAGTTTTAGAGATCAGCTAAATTACTTATCACTCATATTGATTTAAATCAGAGTATCACTAATTTACTGTTTAGAGGTCATGCTGGCAAAGGACAACTGGAGCATTATAGTGGTATGGCTTATAATTAGGAAAGGAGAAAAGAGACATTCACTGCTCTCATCTTTATTCAAGAAACTTAATGCATATTCAGAAAGAGTTTTAATCTATCTACAGTACATATTTTCTTTTTTATAATTAGAATGGACCATGAATGTTAACCATGCAGAAACTTTATCTTCCATATCTGCTAGGTGGTGTTAAATTTGCCTTGAAGGTTTTTGGAAAAAAGGATATTAGGACATATCCATGTTGAAACTGTGTCATTGTCTCTTCTGGTTTTTTTTTTTTTTGGACAGTATTTATTTATTTAAATCCATCCATCCATTTTCTAACCCGCTGAATCCGAACACAGGGTCACGGGGGTCTGCTGGAGCCAATCCCAGCCAACACAGGGCACAAGGCAGGAACCAATCCTGGGCAGGGTGCCAACCCACCGCAGGACACACACAAGGGCCAATTTAAAATCGGCAATCCACCTAACCGGCATGTCTTTGGATTGTGGAAGGAAACCGGAGTGACCGGAGGAAACCCACACAGACACGGGGAGAACATGCAAACTCCACGCAGGGAGGACCCGGGAAGCGAACCTGGGTCTCCTAACTGCGAGGCAGCAGCGCTACCACTGCGCCACCGTGCCGCCCTATTTATTTAAATGAGATATACAAATGTTAAATTGTTATGTACCTGTAGTGTTTTCTAGGGTACTGGTTCACGTCATATTCATTGTTCTTGAAACTGCAATGGAGACCCCCTTCTTTGGTTAATAGTTTGTGTGTCATGGAGTCTTAAACATAGGGTATCAGCACTTGTGCATATTCAGTTCAGGCACTGAATATATATATCCAATTTACCAGTCAGTCAGTCATTGTCCAACCCACTATATCCTAACAGGTTCACAGGGGGCTGCTGGAGCCAATCCCAGCCAACACAGGGTGCAAGGCAGGAACAAACCCCGGGCAGGGCACCAGCCCACCACAGCCAATTTAACATATTTAATTAAAAAGTGCCACAGAAGCACATCCATGCAACAGCTGAACTCAAGTGAAGTAACCACACTCCATATATGCTGTATTTCAAACAAGAGTCTAAAGCAGTCAGTCCCCTTTCTTTCTTTCTTTCTTTCTTTCTTTCTTTCTTTCTTTCTTTCTTTCTTTCTAAGAAGCTTGGAGAGACAGTTGGTCAAAGGTCTTAAGATTTCATATTGAATTCTCAGTGGGTGAGCGTGTGAGTCCAGGATAGAATTTCACATCATTTCATCTTTTACTGATTGAGAGCATATCCAGTATTATCTTTACCATCATTACATGCAAAGCACTTCATTATCGAGCTTCATCTAGTCATGCATTATTGTACTGGAACAACATTTATTATCATTGTCACTTCCTGAAGAAGTTTTTCCTAATCAGAGAGTGTAGTATTCCTGTTTTTATTTTTGTAATGACAGTAAGTTTTATTAGAAAGCTGGTGAACAATGCATTGACAGGAAGAGTAAACAAATGAAAAGTTAATTGTGTTACTGTTCGTACATGACTGTAAAATGTATATTTAATGTGGAAAAATACAAAACAGCTTGATCAATCTGGTGTACGTGACAAGAGCCATGCAGACCCTGCTTGCCCAAAGTATGCGTGCTAAGTGCTACTTCTTGTTTTAAGGTTACTACACAAAAAACCACAAGCCCCAAACTAAGGAAACTAACAGATGTATTCCACCTTTAGATTTCTGGTAGTGCTGATTCAGGCTATTATTTTGAAATACTTGTGCAATTAAAGTCATAAGACAAAAGCCCTATAAAAATTTGGGACACCGAGCCCTCGGGGCAGACGAAGGGCAGGTGTCCTAGAACTGTGCTTCTCTGTCATTTTACCTTTGCCTGGTGTGTATCAATAAAAGATTTTTACTAACTTTAATTATACCTCTCTGTCTTCAGTCACAAGAAACGACACTATAGAAAAAGTGTCCACATTGTGCACAAACATTTTTTTGCATTAGCTTATCAAAGCGTGTCCCATAAATATTTAGATCTGGGGTACTCAAGTCCAGTCCTCGAGGGCCATAGTAGCTGCAGGTTTTTGTTCCACCCTAATTTTTGAGTAGTCAGTTGTTTCTGCAGAAGTTATTGCGTAAGAAATAAGAGGGACAAGCTGAACATGGAGCCATATACATACTGCATAAGGGTGAGTAGAAAAAGCAGGTCAAAAGGATCCAGACTTTAGAGTATCAGCATATTTGATCTTCGTTGTTGTGTAATTTAGGTATGATAGGGGAAACTGTAGGAAAAAGTATGAAGAGATAATGACTCTAATCAGAGTCAGGTAGATCAGTATGAAAGGAGGCATCTTGTCAGAACCATTGTTGTAAATTATTTTAGTCCATCAGTAGGGTTTGCTTGGACTATTTTTGCAATTGGCGTGTACTGAGGAAATAATTTAATCTCATCATCTTATTTTCCCTTCAATGTGATAGGTAGGAAGTAAATGCTTGGGAATCAGTCAGAATTAGCACATAGCTTACAAACAGCCATAGGTATTGCCTTTTCATTATTTTTAACAACTTAATTCAAAACAAGAATTAGAGAGGCAAGGCCTAAATATAAAACACATTGATACCTGCAGCAGCAGCCGCTCGTCACCTTCAATCACCGCCTGACTCCAGTCAATGACGTCTGAGAACGGCAGCTCCCAGCCATTGCTCAACAGCACCGGGATGCAGGCAGCCTAAGGAAGACAAAATGACAAAAAAAAACTTAGAAGCACTAAAATCCAGCTGTGAAAGTACCAAATATCTCAGTGGGGTAGTGCGGTTGTGAAAAAAAAGGAACAGCACCACATTTGAATTTGTCTAAGCTCTAAGAAAACAAGAAGAAGAAACAAAACTCCAGATTAATGACTGGAAAGTGGTGCCTCTCTAGTCTTGGTCCCATTTTAAGAGTTCAAAGAACTTCAATTTTTTTTCTTCCATTCATTCAGTCCATCCATTTTTGAATTATCATTATATAATTTGCATCTTTTATGCTTTATGATGTGATAACAAGTTCAAGGTGTACTTGTTATCATATATTAAGAACCTGTGGAATGGAGATGTTTTCTGTTCATTAGTCCTAAAACACAAACACCATCCATTCATGATTCCACTTTTTAACTATCTTATCTTGTTCAGGGTCTCAAAGTGTGAGTGCCAGGCCTGGTATGTGAACCACCCCTAAAGGGGCTCCAGTCCAAGCCAGCATATTCATTCACACTCATTCATAAAGGACCAAATTAGTTGTAGCATTTATCCAAACATGCATATCTTTGGGACTGGGGAACATGTGTAGGAAATAACAGAAACAAACAAAGGGAGAGTGTGAAAACTTCACAAAGGCACCACTCAAGTCAAAATTTGAACCCCGCATATGAGATCTAAGTATCAGTTTCCAAAGAGCATTCTGCCAATATTTTGAACACTGTAAGGATGACCACTTAAACAAGTTTGCATATCTTTTTAGTGATAACAGAGGATTTTGAATCCAATGATTTGGGTTAGGTCTTACAGTGAATGAATGGTGATGGCTGATCAAATCAGCTACTCTCAGGGCCTTGAAATGTTATCAGGCTGGTCACACTGGATCAGTAAATTATGCTGCTTAGCTCAGGGTGCTTCTTCTGGTTTTAAGTCTCCAAGATGAAGTGTGCCATCCTATGTTGTCCTGTAGCTTTTCTAGTTTCAATTGATTTCTCTCTCTTTGACTTATGCTTTATTTTTGATGTCAGCTCCTTTCAAAGTTTCTTTTTGTGTCTGTCTCTGCTGCAGTGTTAATTCCACTTGTATTGTTATGTTAACTATTAGCTCTAAATTATCCCTGTTTAAGTGTGTCTGTCTTAAATGACCTTACAACTGATCTCATTTTTATTTCAAGGTTCTAATCTTACCTAATGTGATGACATCTTGAAGTGCATACAAATCAAGAGAGCAAAATCCCAAAGACCTACTGCTCTATGACCCTTAAGATCTTATTAGAACAAGGAGTGTTTCTGCTATGACAGGTCACGTTTGAAACAAAATCAATAGAGTTGAATTCTTTCAGATAAATACTATATTGTGTGCTCAAGGGCACACTAGTCCAGTGTTGTGAGTTCAAATCCTCTGCTCTGTCATTGTCATGTGG
This sequence comes from Polypterus senegalus, assembly GCF_016835505.1. NCBI lineage: Eukaryota > Metazoa > Chordata > Cladistia > Polypteriformes > Polypteridae > Polypterus > Polypterus senegalus. The sequence continues at coordinate 33,484,209 of NC_053170.1, read as the reverse complement.
AGTTTACATGTCCTCCCCATATCTGTGTGGGTTTTCCTCCCATATCCTCAAAGATGGCTCTCAACTTGCCCAAGAAGTGGAGGTGCGTGAATGGGCCATGAAATGGACTGATACCCTGTCTGGAGCTTTTTCCTACCTAGCACCCAGAGTTGTCAGCATAAGCCCAGGCCTGCCATGACCCTGACTTGGATTATGGAAGTTTGAGAATTTTATGCTATTGGTTTTATGTTAGGAGAACTGAGGGAAAATGTAGTCAATCTTGAAAAACAGGAACTACTCCTTCACATAACATACAGGGTCGCAGAAGTCTGCACCAAAACACAAAGTCATGTAGCTGAACCAGAAAAAAATGCTAAGATGAGACACCGAGATAACGTAGTGTTAGCTAACCAAACAATCTTAATAAATTTGAACATTATCCTTACACATGTTTACATTTAGATCAACATATTGAATAGTTTAAATTTAGTTTACATTTGTTCATTACAGGCTCCTCCCGTTATATCCCGAATCATGTCTGATTTTCTCAGGTATAGAAGACTATTTCTTTCTTGTAGGCTAATCATGTGAGAAATGTATGACCTGTTGCCTTTATCTCTTGCAATTGACTCTAATTCATGACCATGAATGCTCTTTTTTGTTTCCCATTTATCTGCGCAGATGTCTCATACCATTTTCTTCCATCAAGAAGAAAGAAACTCCTTGTAAATAGTAATAAACCATACAATTGTATTACTATTTCATATGGTGTCTTGTATTTCCTCAAGGGGAGGCTCCTTTAATGCTTGTTTTGGCTCATAGCTGCAGCATATGACTAATTATGCATGAATTTTTAGCCATGCGGTACTGAGCTGTGAGCACACAGCTGGTGGCAGTACTTGTAATAGTCTCATTATGGTCAGTTAATGTACCCCTAAAATAAAGTACTGAAAATGAAAATACTGAACATTTTTTTTAATAAATGTTCATCACACATGCACAAAATGATTAGCATCACTATGTAAGTTCTGCGCTTGCTGCTACTTCCTTGCAATATGACGCTGGCCTTGCATAGTATTATGGAATGCTGACAAAAATTTTTTGTTTGAAGTGGTTGAGTGCCGAATTTCAAGGAAAATATTCCTTCAATACACGTTCATTGTGAAAAATGCTTTGTCACATTTTGCAGATCACAACGAAGCAAGGAGAAAGTGCAGAGTGCAGAAGTGCTTTTATTAAAAACAACAAAACCAAATCAGTGTCCAAAACAGTGCAGTGCTTCAAAAAGTCAATAAGTAGATAGTCCATTAAAAACAGGGTTAACAGTGGAGGTTAGAATCCAATAAATATTTACATTAAAAGCGAGGTTAAAACAATAGCTGGAAGCAATCTTTTAAAAACTGCTGGCGGCTCCCCTGCTTCTCCTATCCAGGCTATGCACCAGGGGAGTTGCTGTACCTGCAGCTGACCTTCTCCTACTTCTGCTGGTCTAGTAGCTTACTAATCCCTGACTTCGTTTGGCTGATCCAGACGGAGACTTGGGTTCCCAAGCAACCAGGGTGCTTACGCTGGGGCTTCAACCTCCCAAGCCTCCGATTCCCACTGCCTTCCCCAGCCTTACGCAGTGACCCAACCACCTTCCGATCACACCTGCTCCTCACAAATGCTCAGCAGGAGCAACCACTACTTCCTGCCTCCAAGTGCTGGCCAAACACTCCACTAAGGGGCTTTTCTCCCAGCTGCCTGTCGATAATACTGCAAGCCTACTTTCGCTCACTTACTCCCACACCGGCTCCCAGCTTCCAGCTTTCTTCTTTTTTCCCTAACCTCTGTTCTCTTTTTCGTTTTTTATCTTCTCCCCCTCTGCACTCACGCTTCTCCTATTTAATATGGGGACGTGGCCAAAGGTGTGGTGATTAGCAGCTTTCGGCATCAATTATGGATACGGACGATTCCATACCTGTGCACTTATGCGAGGAAACATGCATCATGTAGCGTCTGAGAACCACTCCTGCAACACTACCATGCCCCCTCCATAAGCTACAAGTGCGGCGATTATTTATTTAAAAACTGGCCATTTCATCTGAGCCGTGGACCCGCTATACCAAACAGACTGGCAGTCCTCTGTTGATTCCTATCTTGTATCAGACATTGACCAAGACCAAGGAACTGGTGGTGGATTTTAGGAGGACCAGGCCCCTCATGGACCTCGTGATCATCAGAGGAGACTGTGTGCAGAGGGTACAGTCCTATAAATACCTGGGAGTGCAGCTGGATGACAAATTGGACTGGTTTGCCAATACTGATGCTCTGTGCAAGAGAGGACAGAGCCGACTATACTTCCTTAGAAGGTTGACGTCCTTCAACATCTGCAATAAGATGCTGCAGATGTTCTGCCAGGCGGTTGTGGCGAGCGTCCTGTTCTACGGGTTGTGTGCTGGGGAGGCAGGATAAGGAAGAAGGCCATCTCACGCCTGGACAAACTTGTTAAGAAGGCAGGCTGTATTGTAGGAATGAAGTTGGACAGTTTAACAACTGTGGCAGAGCGACGGGCATTAAGCAAACTCCTGTCAATCATGAAGAATCCACCGCATCTAATGAACAGAGTCATCTCCAGGCAGAGGAGTAGCTTCAGTGACAGATTTTTGTCACTGTCCTGCTCCACTGACAGACTGAGGAGATCGTTCCTCCCCCACACTATGTGACTCTTCAATTCCACCCAGGGGAGTAAATGCTAACATTATTCAAAGTTATTGTCTGCTTTTGCATGCATTTTTATTACTATTTAATTTAATATTGTTTTTTTGTATCAGTATACTGCTGCTGGATTATGTGAATTTCCCCTTGGGATTAATAAAGTATCATCTATCTATCTATCTATCTATCTATCTATCTATCTATCTATCTATCTATCTATCTATCTATCTATCTATCTATCTATCTATCTATCTATCTATCTATCTATCTCTCTATCTATCTATCAGATATTGCTATGATAGGTGTAAGCCTCCATGACCACAAACAGGATTTAATGGGTTTGATAATGGATGGATGGATAATGTGATTAGCATTTATAATTCCTGACCACTTGTGTGTCAACTCAGCCTTCGCTGTGCACTGTATGCCTCTGCCACGTCATTCTGTATTACTGAAGAATAAGGTTGGACATGCTGAAAGAAAACAAAAAGCTACCTGCAGTTTCTTTATGGGGTCTGCCTATGATGCAGGGTAGCAAAATACACTTTAATAGCCATGTTTGGGATTCTATTTGTTTTTTTAAGTACTCTTCCCAACTGTTTGAGGTTTCTGCATTGGCCACTAACGCTTATAACTGCTCATCTCCTCACGTAGAAAGTTGATTTTTTTTTACTTGAGCTGCATTTGTTACCTTTATTATGGAACAGAAAATTCCACATTCTCACAATGTCAGCATTGGGTGGAACAGAGACATTGATAGCTTTACAGGAAGAATGACAAAAAATGAAAATCTCCAAATCCAGTGCTTTGTTTCCAGTGTTTCTGTACAGTACTTGTCAGTACATGCAGGGCATCATGATGGAAAAATCTCAAAATCAAAGAAGGATGTTTTCTTTTCAAATCAACACCGTAGATAACATTCCCACGCATATGCACCCACACCCTCATCTGGGTGGCTGTCTTTGTGAGGACCTCTCTGTGACTCTCACTTCATTACAGTTTCCAACTCCACCCAGAAAGGCTAAAAGTTCAACAGAAAAAGAATCGATTTTGGCAAACACTTCTGTATTTTCCACTTTTTGTTCTCGTTAAAGGTGACACAGTGTTGAGCTCAGCTGCTTCACAGATCCAGTGTTTGGATTCATGTTTGAATCCTACATTTTCCTAATCGTCTTATGTTTGCATGGCTTTGCCTCTTATATCAATAATTTTAAAAAAAAAATCTTTGGTTAACTAACAGTTCCAGTGGCCGATGTTGGGTGTGTGCTGCTGTACTTCCTGTCTTGTGTTCAGTCCTGCCTGGATAGGTCCAAGCCCTCCACAACCTAAAGTTCAATTAAGTTGGTTTAAGGTTGATATGTTATGTTATGATTCTTAAATAAAAGTTGATAGAATTGCATGAAAACATATTTGACAAGGGGTAGCATGGAAGCAACAAACCCAGAGCCATGGGTGCAGACCAGGTCTTGTTCATGAGAAGTCTATATGGTTTACTGCAATTTTCTCTTCCATCCCAAACTTCATATTTGTGAAGTTTATTGTCAGTTCCAATTAGCCTTGTACAGTCGTGGCTAAAAGTTTTGAGAATGACACAAGTATTGGTTTTCACAAAGTTTGCTGCTTCAGTATTTTTAGATCATTTTGTCAGATGTTTCTATGGTATACTGAAGTAGAATTACAAACATTTCATAAGTTTCAAAGGCTGCCATTACTGAGCAAGCTCTGCACTGGTGGTGCCCCCCGATCCCAAGCCATAAATAAAGAATGGTACCAAAACATCCACCAAGAGAAACTTCTCCCAACCACCCAAGAACAGTTTGGATCATGACCAATGCCTTTTTCCCACATGATGGAGTGCTGTGCCATAAGACAAAAGTGATAACTAAGTGGCTCAGGGAACAAAACATCGAAATTCTGGGTCTATGGCCAGGAAACTCTCCAGACCTTAATACCATTGAGAACTTGTGCTCAATCTTCAAGAGGCGGCTGGACAAACAAAAACCCACAAATTCTGACAAACTCCAAGCATTGATTATGCAAGAATGGGCTGCCATCAGTCAGGATTTGGCCTAGAAGTGGATTGACAGGGCTAATTGCAGAAATCTTGAAAAAGAAGGGCCAACACTGCAAGTATTGACTCTGCATAAACTTAATGTAATTGTCAATAAAGCATTTAAAACTTATGATATGCTTGTAATTATACTTCAGTATACCATAAAAACATCCGACAAAAAGATCTAGAAACACTGAAGCAGCAAACATTGTGAAAGCCAATACTTTTGTCATTCTCAAAACCTTTGACCATGACTTTAGGTCCAATTGTCCTCAAGCGTCCGAGTGACCTAGTGCTGCTGCTATAGGCTCACTGCCACCTCTGCATTGTGCTAAGGAGGTTAACAGTATGTTATTAACACTAAGAATCAGAAGAAAACAACAGAGTTTACAGAGACATGCAAAACCAAGTCAAAATCATATTTAGATAGATAGATAGATAGATAGATAGATAGATAGATAGATAGATAGATAGATAGATAGATAGATACTTTATTAATCCCAAGGGGAAATTCACATAATCCAGCAGCAGTATACTGATACAAAGAAACAATATTAAATTAAATAGTAATAAAAATGAAAAGAATTAAAATAAAATTAATGTTCGCATTTACTCCCCCGGGTGGAATTGAAGAGTCGCATAGTGTAGGGGCGGAACGATCTCCTCAGTCTGTCAGTGGAGCAGGACAGTGACAAAAGTCTGTCACTGAAGCTACTCCTCTGCCTTGAGATGACACTGTTCAGTGGATGCAGTGGATTATTCATGATTATTTTATTATATTATATTATTATATTATTTTGCTCATTTAGTGTCTTTAAAAGTGTGCACAATGAGAAGCCGCTTAGCAATGAAAAAAAAAAAAGAAATAAATCAAGGCAAAGTAACACTGCAGAGCGCAGCATTGTAAAACAAACAATACTAAAAGGTAAGAATCATTCATTATTTATATAGCACCCTTCAGAGAGAGCAGCATTAGAATGAGCCGCACAAAGCAATGCAAACAGCTTTATTAATCAAGATAAATTAGCTTAAACATGTTCTATTTAAAGTAGGAAAGTGCTTAAAGAAGCATAATGGAACATAGTTATTCCCACTTACAGTATATCCAGTCAGTTGCAAAATTAAGTGCACCCAATGGAATGTTTTTTTCCTTTTTAACATATATGAACATTCCAAGATTTGATTTTCATTTAAAAAATACATTTTGACTTTGCAATAATTTATTCAATGAAAAAATAACATACTCTATGTGACATTTCCATCTGTGGAAAAAGTGAGCCCACCCTTGGCTCTAATAGATGGTATTGCCCCCAAAAGTAAGTGTTTACTAGAACTGTTTAGTAGACGTCAACTGGGAGAAAGTTTCTCCTGCTACTCCGTTCAGAATAATTTCAGCTGTGTGATATTTGAAAGGTGCTTTGCCTGTACAGACTTTCACTATCTCGATATGATTCAGATATTGGCTTTGACTTGGCCATCCCAGAATTTTCCCTGACCTTCTTTTAGCCATTCCTTGATGGATTTACTGGTATTTGTAAGGTCATTGACATGTTTCAGGGTCCACTTTTGGTTGAACTTCAGTCATGTGACTGTGCAATGCCATGCCAGTGGTGAAACTTGGCAGTACTCTGGAGATGTTTTTCAATGATAGGAACTGAGAATCTAATCAGGGTTGAGTGAGTGAAAGCGGAATAGAGCAAAGAACAGAGATATTCTTAATGAAAACCTGCTCTAAAAAACTCCAGGCTTTAGTGTGGGCTAAAGGATCACCTTCCAACAGGACTATGACCCTAAGCTCAAAGCCAAGACAATACAGGAGTGGCTTAGGGACAATTCTGGGAATGTCTTTGAGGCACCCAGCCAGAGCCCGGACGTAAACCTAATCAAACATCTTCGGAGAGACCAGTAAGTAAATGTGGATTGACGGTCTCCATCCAACCTGACAGAGCTTAAAAGGATCTGCATAGAAGAATGTCAGGAAATCCCCAAATCCAGGGGTGCAAAGCTGCCAGGCCACAACCAAGAAGACTCCTGGCTGTAACTGCTGCTAAAGGGGCTTTAATGAAGTACTGAGCAAAGGGTCTAAAGGATTTCAGTTTTTTTTATTTTTGATAAATTTGCAAAAAAATCTAAAATCCTGTTTTATGAGTATTGTTTAATGAGGAAAAAAATGAATTTAAATGATTTTAGCCTAAGGCTGCAACATAAAAAATGTATAAAATATGAGGGTCTGGACAGTTTCCAGAGCACTGTAGGTGCATATACTTTGTATTTTATCCCAAGGTCTACACAATAATATGCAAAAAAAAAAAAAAATATTGGTGTTAAATCCACCCTGATAATGGCAAATAAATGGTGTGTTAGGTATGAAGAGCCCAACTTTTTGTGAAGGTTTTGCACTGATCCTATTACTGCTGGCAAGTAGGGGGCAGAGTGTGAGGCAGGTCAGCCACAAATACTGTACATAGTTGTTCTAGTTATTCAAAAGAGAACCCACAATGAAAATGCCAATTAGTTACTTTTGCACTCTTCTTTCTGAATCCTAAATCCGGTCATTAAAGGTTGTGGAGATGGAGTACTTCTGTTTCAAGCAGAATAGAAGCTGGCTTGTTCATGGCTGACCTCTTCTCTTCTTTACTTTATACATACGTGATTTTCTTCACTTACTATATTTGCCTGTCGTATGACCCTCTTCATCTGCTCCTTTCTTGACATATCTATTAATTCTGGTATTTCCCCTTGCTGCCCTTTAAATGTATTGCTTCACACTTTTCTCTTTCAGCAGGCACCCCAATAATATGAAAACTGGCACCCTCTCAAATGTTCAAGTCAGCAGCACCTTTCTATTATCAGATGCATACAGTCTATCACCATCATTGCAGGCACAGCTTTGAGTGAAGTGTGTATCTGTGGTTTACATAGATTAGTTCAATGGTGTTGACACATATTTATTTAATGAAAGCAAGGAGGCCGCACGAGAGGATTATGGCTAATTATGAGCACCTGGGGCATCCACAATTTAATGTGAGGAATGCAAGTACAAAATGAATATTTGCTTTATTTCCCTTTTGAATCTGGAAAGAAGCCCCACCAAAGTAAACTCTTTAAAGTATTGCAGCAAAATGCACAAAATGAGCAGGAGCTGAATTTGTAACCATAGCATAATATCAATGGTATTATTACTGGTGGCTCAGGGAGGGTCCAGGTCTCCAAAGGTTTATGCTGCAATCATGTGACATGGAAACTGCAGGCAGCCCTTTGGGAAATACATATGGACATGTTTCAGGCTGCTTATATCTTTGGGTAAATTCGGGGGGATCTTTTTGACCCAGTTTTGCTGATTTGTGATGTAAGCATGGTCTCTCACCTCATTTTTTGTTTTTCAAAATTGAAAAAAATGACCATCAAAATTAGAGCACTTCTATAGCAGTTTCACATTATAAAGGACCCATAAATGTTTCATTTATCCAATAATTTTCACAATGGAAACCTTTATCCCAGCTTCTGCCTCCTGTCTTTTACCAAACCCTATATGTTGTAATTTATTTTTTCTTACATTACTGAAAGTTGAAATCGATAGCATTGCAACTTCGTAAACTTTGTTTCAGATGTCATATCTGGCTCTGATCTTGGTCAAAATGACAATTACTTTGATGTCATGTGAGGCCTTTTAAATCTAAACTGTTGCATATGTAAATTGTTAATGAAGCTGTAGCACAAAATGGCAAACATGGCCGAATAGGCCTTCAAATATCATCAGCCCAAGCAGCCAAAAACAGTCCTCACCTCAGGCAGCCTGTCCCCAAACTCAAAATGTAGGCTTCATGGCCTGGACAGGCTCTTCACTCCACTTGTGGAGATCAACTTTATACCCTTGTCCTGCAACACTTGTCCCCCAGATTAATGTTTACTTGATGACGTTGATCTCTTTTGTACGTTGCTTTGGATAAAAGCCTCTGCTAAGCAAATAAATGTAAAATGGAGCTCAGACTTTTAACAGCTTGAAATACTTTAAATGCAGAAAAATTTCTTTAAGAGGGGAGGAAAACTGGAAACACTTGCTCATAAGAAATGTAATGACTTCTTGAGGAAGGAGTACATAAGAATTATTTATATTATTATATACTTCAATTTAAACATTTAAAGTCCAAATGTTCTCAATTAAATAGAAATGCATTATTTGCCACTCTCTGACAGAGATCAATTGAGGCCTAGATCCCTAGTAAAGGATCAAAAATAAAAAAATAACATCATATTAATAATCGCTGAACTTAAAAATAGTCTGAACTAATATTCCATAATACTCTTATGTTTCCAGTTTGTCATTTTAACCTCCTGGGAGTGGCTCTTATAGTTCTAGGACCATTGTTAAAGAATCAAATAACAAAAATATGATCATATTTGTGATCACCAACCTTAAAAACAGCATAAAATGACACTCCACGTGCCTATATTACTAATTACCAGATTTTCAAAGGTTTTTGAAAAGGAGTAACTTTGGCTCCTCACATCCCTTCTGATTATGTTTGATGAAGACACCTGTTGGTTTACTACTTATCATGAGGGTGTAATTTCCTGTACAGAAAATGGTCCAAAAATGGCCTAAACATTAGAGGGGTTTTGGTCTAGAGGGTCAAAAATAGGGGAAAACCCCATAAAGCTTGATGACTGCAAAACTAGACATCAAGACAAATGTAACATATGTGAGGGTTTTCTTGTACCAGTAAGTCAAAAGTAATGTAAAAATATAAAAACAAGTAATAATTAAATTGTTTTAATTAAGTCAAAAGAAGTTTGGAAAGTAAAGTGGCAAATATGTTTAATTGAGGGCTGATTTTTATAAAATAGCATTTATCAATAACATATTAAACAATTTATGTGAAAAATATTTCAGGATTTTAATTATATTTGGTTAATTTAATGATGCTTGAACGCAATTTCCCAAATAACTATTATGTTTAATAGAGTTTGATTTAATAAATAGCAATGTTCTCAAACCAACTTAACTTCATTTCAATGGGTTGTGGGGGGTTGTACCCTATCCTGGCAGATAACACCACTGGGCATGGCGCCACTCCATCACAATACCTTTCACTTTCCCACATATGGTCCATTCGGTCTTCAGGTAAACCAACCTGCACATTTTTGGGGATGTGGGAGGAAAGCCATGAAAACATGGGGAGGACATACATTCACCACACAGGCAACCTCTGGGTGCAGGATTTGAATCCAGGAGACAGGGCCTAGAAGGCAGCTGTGCTACCCACTGCATTACCCTGTCTTTCTCAAACTCACTTAATCCAATTCACAGTCTTTTTTGGGGCAGAGCCTAACCTGGCAGCACTGAGTGCAGGGAAGTATAAACACCATGACAGAACTCAGGTAAGATCCACTAGAGGCAACTTGGAATAAATAATTAACCTGACCTGCATGTCTTTTGGGATGTAGGAGGAAAATTGAAATAGATGCAAGGAAAACATGCAAACACCACACTGACAATGTCTAGCACTGCACCAGATTCAAAACAGACATCGATAACTACTGTCAGTCACGGCACGTGTAAAAAGACAAGCAATAAGTAATGTGATTTTTCTTTGGTGTTTGACTTTGGATACATTGAGGAAATTCTTGACCATTGTGTATGTTCAAGTGCTCGAACATTAGAGGGTCAGTGGATGATGCAATCCTTTTGCTGAATGTTGAACAGTTTTAGGACTATTTGATTAATCACCCTAACAATATAATAATAACACTATGTTTGCTAGTACAAATGATGACAATTTCATGGAAACAGACTGCTGGTGATTAGAGAACTAGTGGCAATCATCATGAATGTAGCCATAAATTTACAATTTTTAATTATCTAGTTTACTTCAATGAGATGTGACCAAAATACCTCAATAATATGAAATGGCATAATTAAAAATATGGTTTACTAATTTGGGGAAAATCAATTTATGTACAGTAGTATTGTGGCAAACTTAGGCACTAAAAAAACTAACAGTATAGGAAATTTGTGATCCTCATGAAAACAAAATATCTCAACATACACTTAAACTCAGCAAACCATCTGACAGTGCAAATGTAAAAATGATTTTAGTGTTGTCACACACGTGTGCATGGGAGGCAGTAGAAGGGCTTAGAGAGGACTGATTATATATCTGCCCGGGGGGGCGGGGTACGCTAACGCTCTTTCTGAGTTCTCTACAGGTCTTTCCCAGGAAATCCCACCAGGACCCGACTCCTTGAAGAGGGACACATCCATTCCGGTTGCGGCACCGAGGATGACATCACTTCCGGTTACGGCACCGAGGACGACATCCCTTCCGGTTCCGGCACCGAGGACGACATCCCTTCCGGTTCCGGCACCGAGGACGACATCACTTCCGCCCTCCGTCCTATAAAGCCTCCTGCCTTTGCTCTGGCAGGCAGTTCTGTTTTGGACTCTGTTGAGTAAACTTGACTGTGATGAATCGGTTACTTTTGCAGCCAGGAAACCTGATTAAACGGGTGGATGCCCCAAACCTTGCCATGCCTCATGTCTCTTCATCTTACAGTGTCTATTGTACTACCGGCCTCCATACATAAGACTTGAAACCGTTTTGATCTTTCCATGAGCAGAAATAAGCATCTTCTGTAAGTGGCTGGATTTTTAACAGCAAACCAACAATAATCATAATGCATTTCATTTATATGCTCTCATTTCCAGGCACAAAGTGCTTCATGGATATTCAGAAGGGTACAAAAAGAATAAAATAAATAACAATAGATACAAACTAAAATCAAAGTATCCACGGAACAAGTGTCTGTGTCTGATTCTGTGTGTCTGCCCAGTTGCTAGGGTTAGAAAGAAAAATGTATAAATAGGAAAAACATGTAGAAGAAAGGTTAAATAAAATCCATCCATTATCCAACCCACTATATCCTAATTACAAGGTCACAGGGGTTAAATAAAATCAAAAATGATAATAAAAATACCACATTAGGGTCTAAAAAGAAGAAAATTGGTAATATTGGCCCATTCTGTTGTCTACTGTTATACACCAGCAACAGCAGTGTGGTAGCAACGTTCTTGCTCCCACTCTGGCCACATGAATGAGGTTTATGGCTATAATGCTAATGAGCATTGAGCATGGTGAGTAAGGGATGAGTGACAGTAATGATAAATCAACGAGCATGTCAGGAAACCAAATCCCAGACAGGACTATGCAAGAGTCACTAATCCAGGCCATTGCATTAACCACCAACGCCTCATTTTCCAAGCAAAACACTTCTACTATAAGAGTGGCCATTTCAATGAGCAATGCTGAGAGGAACCAACAAAAACAGGTGGCTCTGTCTGAAGAGGAAAAGGCTACCGTGAAGTAAACAGATTGAGTGTGCATTATTATACAAGACCAAATAGAAAACCAATATACAAAATAAAAAACACAAGGTCTATGTTGATTACTTAGATTTCAGCCCATCTGAGATGCCAAATAATAGATCAATACCTGAAACACAAGGCTCCGAATAAGAAAAAAGGAATTAATAAAATATACAAAAATACAATTTGCTAAAAGAAAAGCACAAACAACATAGTTTGTGTAAGCCACCCATAGCAAAGACTGAGACTGAGAAAGAGAACTTACCCCAGTTAAGGTGATGTCACATTCTGCAGTGCCCTATGACTAGAGGTCACAAATTGTGACATCAGCTAAACTCATTTACGGTGGTTTAATGTCTACACTGACATTCCTGCATATCAGCTTACACACACTGTAGTGTTTATTCATTGTTTTCTTTTGGCAAATTCTATTTTTGTATATTTTAGTCCTGCTTATTTTTTTTCTTCTTTTAATTCAGAACCTTGTGTTTTATGTACTAATCAATTATTTGATGCTTTGATGTGAGTTTGTGTTTAGTGTTATTTATATGATCTAACAGAATTGTCAGATAGCACAAAACACAGCATCTGAGGTCAGTCATTAATCAGACTAAGATCAAGCCCTGGAGTATTTTGGAACATGATTTTTCTCAAATATTTGTTTATTTTATCCTTTATATAAATAAAGGTTGGATGCCTTCTAACACGTGGTTTAACCTTCAATAAAATGGCTGCCATGATGCATCTGGTCTAGCCCATCACTGGGCCCACTTTACACAGAGACCCATTGGGTCAGTTTGGATTCAGAGATTTACCTATCATGCATATGTTTGGAATATGCAAATAAAAATTTGGAGAAAAGCCCAAACACAAAGGAGAAGAAAGTGTTCAGTTCACCTGGCACAGCATCTGTGAGGCAGCCGTGCTACCCACACTGATTTGGTGCTGCGTTCTTTGAGGGTCAACACTTTTTTCTCCTTCAAGTTTTAAGTTAAGAAACATGTATCTACCTTGTTGTTTACATCAGAATTTCCTAGCAACTGGGTGCCCTGATCTTCCATTGTTATTTTTGCATTGTCTAGAAAAGAATGCATTTCAGTGATGTCCACTTGCTTGCTTTACAGTCTTGCTGCATGGCAGAGCATTTTCCATTATTGTTACATGCTTATCTTTTTGAAATGCTACTTTTCATAAACATTTTCCATGTAATTTTGGTTGCTTTCTTTCTGTGCTTTTAAAGCAAAACCTGGCTATGCGTTTTTAAGCATAATGTAAAGTTTCCCTAGCACCTTTATTTTTTTTTTTTTACTTTTTTATTTGTTTTTAAAGCAAAACTTAGCTATGCATTTTTAAGCATATCATAAAGTTTCACTACCACCTTTAGTCTTTTCTACATTTTATTATATTTGCTTTTGCTTCTTTTCTGCTCCCTTTCTTTTCAATGGTGTGCGTTTCAGAGGAGAAATCCTTAGCCTCCAGGATGTTGCAGCTCTTGCTGCACACTCTGTCAAGTTTGTTCTTGTTTGTTTCAAACTATGGAATATTGCATATCCCTAAAATATTTGAAGAGCTCTATATCTGAATGTTACTGTATCATTTACTACCAAATCTAACCTGGTGCAAGCTGAATCAGGTCAGTTCATTTTTGGCTGCTTTCCCTTCTCTTTTCTTCTTGCCAAGCACACACTAAAAAAATGTTAAAAACAACTATTTCCATCTCTGCATCATGTGGATTAGGGATTTGGCACAGTCACATGTATTTTCCGGGAGGAGAACAGTGCCAGTTCTTTTGTGGGTTGCCTGGCTGCCAGAAAGATGAACCACAACTGAGAGCCGGAGGAAGAGCTGGGGATGAAGAACATGATTAACAGACTGGTCCTGCTGCCAAACCACCAAGGACTTGCAGTTTCAGCATTATTAAAACAAATTATGTAGTCATTCATTTCATTCAGAGAATGCAAAACTCATCATCCACAAACAAACTGAAACAAAATGTTTTGAAGCCTCTTGAAATATTATAGTGGAAACTACAAGGTCCTTCTGACTTTTTTTTATAAAATTGTACAGCCTGCAGATTTTGGATCCTCTAAGTAAACTATGGACCACCATCATTTGCTTGGAATCAAAGTCACATGATCACCATCCTGTTCATTTAGACACATTAAACTGAGAAATGTTCTGCTGTTTGCACACTTGTATTTACAGATTGTACACTCAGTAATATTTTCTCTCCTTTTCACTTTGTTTCATTCACATTCTGCCTTAGCTTGTCTCTTTATCAAAGTAGTTGGTTGGCTTTTAAAATGATTAAAAATGATCGAAAATGATTTATTTTCTCTTCAACAGTGTTAACTCCAAACCCTCTGCACTCCTATAGCATTCCAGTAGATGGTGCTGTATGGGTCCCTACTGTCAGGAACAGGCTGGAATCCTCCTTTTTGCACGACCCCTCTTATGTAGATAGATAGATAGATAGATAGATAGATAGATAGATAGATAGATAGATAGATAGATAGATAAGAGGCAATATATAACATAAGAATGGATAGATAGATAGATAGATAGATAGATAGATAGATAGATAGATAGATAGATAGATAGATAGATAGATAGATAGATAGATAGATAGATAGATAGATAGTGTCACACACGTGTGCATGGGAAGCAGCTGAAGGGCTTAGAAAATACTGTTTATACATCTGCCCAGGGGGGGGCGGGGTGCACTGATGCTCTTTCTGAGTTCTCTGCAGGTCTTACCCGGGAAACCCCACCAGGAGCAGCCATTTCCAGGAAGGACACATCACTTCCGGTTCCGGCCCCAAGAATTAGGTCACTTCCGGCCCCAAGGATGATGTCACTTCCAGTTCCGGCCCAGAGGACGACATCATTTCCGCCCTCTGTGCTATAAAGCTCACTGCCTTTGCTTAGGCAGGCAGTTCTGTTTTGAACTCTGTGTTGTAACGAACTCTTGCAATGCCTCAAAGACTTTTGCAGCCGGGAAACCGTAATAAACGGGTGGCTGCCCCAAACCTTTCCACGTCTCTGGTCTCCACTTATTACAGTGGCGTAGTCGGCAGGATGGTGTCCCCGATGAACCCGGGACACGAACTATCACGGAACCAGGTGGGTGAGTACCGGGGCGAAGTTTGGGCGGGAGTGCGCCAGAGGGTCAGGAAGGACGCGGTGCAGGCTCTGCTCCATGAGCATAACTCGGTGGGGACCACCCATCTCGTGGAGAACGTAGAGGGGACCCACAGGCGTGGGCTGGCTTCTGGGGAACACACACGAGTGGCTCAGTATGCTCTCCTTGGCAGGAAAGCCGAGCTGCCCATCGGGACCAAGGTCCCAGTTAACGATGGGTTGTCCCCAGGCCGGCAGGCGAAGGAAATCATAAACTGGGAGTTTAACCCAAGCAAAGGGCTGTCAGACAACAGGTGGGTGAGTGGCTACGGCCATTCGAGTTAACCCCCTTACAAATAGTGCAGCAAGTGGCCTGTTTTCTGCTGCTAAAAAGACTACCCCAGGAATTTGCCCAGCCGGCCTGGGGCGAATTCCATTCTATGGACGAGCTGCTACAGCTCTTGCAAACCCAGAGGCCGGCTGTGAAACCTGGGAGGGCAGAACAGCCGCTCTGTGGACTACCCGGGAGCTATGTCCTACTAAAGCAGTCCCTTCCACGCATTCCAGAGCTTGTTCCGAAGTCGCCGGGCCGTCTGGCTTGCGACCTGTCGGGGAACAAGGCGGACCGTAGGGGACAATGGCGGGTGTGTTTGTGTGCCCTTAGCAATCCCCTGGCGGATAAACATACGGGGGAGCTTCTTATTAATGGACATAAGATAACAGCGCTGTTTGATTCCGGCAGTAACGTGTCTGTCGTTGCTCGCCGTTTTGTCCTACCGCAACAATGGATCAAGGAAAAGACCAGTCTAAAATGTATACACGGAGATATCCGCTCGTACAATACCGCCCGGTGTTACATATGTCTCGGAGGAACCCTTCGACAGCTTACCGTAGCGGTGCATTCGGATCCTCCGTTTCCCGTCATCCTCGGGCGGGACTGGTCTAATAATAACAGCGGTAGCTTAGAAAGCCTTCCCCGAAAATCTTAACCACTTAACCACTTATTACAATAGATAGATAGATAGATAGATAGATAGATAGATAGATAGATAGATAGATAGATAGATAGATAGATAGATAAGAGGCCACATATAACATAAGAATGGATAGATAGATAGATAGATAGATAGATAGATAGATAGATAGATAGATAGATAGATAGATAGATAGATAGATAGATAGATAGATTTATGTGTGTCTTTTGGTACACTGTTATGCATTAAGAGAAAAAACAGGATTTATTTTTCTTATAAAGGGGATTATGAAATGAAATTTAATTCAGGAACCAAAAACGTAGTACTATCTGACCAAGGCCTAATTAGAAACCAAGGTTTAAAGTGATAATCAAAGCGAGAGGCTAAATAGTGAAGCTCAAAAGAAAGAAAAAGGAAAGTGCACACCACAGATGACAAATTTTTATCTCATTCAGTTGATAATCATAGAAACAGGACTTTCCAAAATGGCAGTGTCATTCAAAAACAAATGGTGTCAAAAAAGATGTGATGATTAACAAATATGTTTCATAACTCTTTTAAGTTGTGGATTTGATCAAGCCTGTTTCAAAACCCAGAACAAAAAAGACATAATGAGGTCAAAAGAAACTGAAAAAGAATCCAAATCATAGCATACACAATGCTGATTTCACAGAAATACCAAGCCAGGAAATAAGACAGAAAAGGATACCAGAAATGAAGTGCAGGAAAACCAAAGGCAACCAAAACCAATAGGTGGAGACTAATTGCTGTAATAATAATTCACAGAAATTAAAGCCAGGAATTTTAAAAAGGAACATACACTAACTTTCTTTACATTGTCTGCAAAATCAGAAAGGGTTTAATCCAAAATGGTGGTCCTGTATACTAATGCAGAATGACAGCAACAATCACAACCTCCCAGGACACGGCCCTAATAACACCACATTGTATACCGCAAAACACAAATGGCGTTACAAAAATAGTAACATTAAATATGAAACTTTTTAACACATTCTCCTCTCTAATATTCTATTAGATTCTCCATGTTAGAAAAACATACTTGGATGATTGACTTTTCCCATAGAAAAATGTATATTTACACAAAAATTTTAATTTCAACCTAGACTTATGACAATGGAGGGAATGGGGATCTCTGATTATTGTGAGGAATGAGCTGGTATGCGTGTTATAAAGCCACTTACTTACAGTTTCACTGTTTTGGTGTTTTTCTGCTGTTTTAGCTTTTTTGGGTTTGTGTTTTTGTTCCACTTTGACGGGCTGTTTATGAGAACCTGCCACTTTTTCACCTTCTGTCTGTCCTTTTGAATTCTGTTATTGTGCCATGTGCCTTCTTCTGTATGACAGCCTTCCTGTTTTTAGATCAGTTTCCTACATTACAGACTTGTTTTTTAGAATTTCTAAATACACTACTTCTTTGGTTTGCATTGCCAGTTGTACTTTACAGCTCATCACACTGAAGCCCAGCTGTTTTCCTTCTTCTTCTAGAATGCTGGGTACTGATAAGCTGTGCTGCATGTTCTCCCACTTTACTTTTGTGAGTGCATCTGGTTGACATGGGCTTAAAGTTTACTGACGCACAAATACTGTACATAAATTGGTGCCCTTTGCCACTTATAAGAAGCTTTTTGACTAATCTGATGCACAGTTTGTAGAAATGACAGATCGAACTCCAGAACAAATCCTTAAATACCTTGTATAAACTTCGCAAAGGTAAAGGTTTGAACATAACATTCTCATTTTATTCCTCAGTAGCATAAGTGCTCTTATTTCTGAAAATAATAGAACTGTTTACTCAGTTCACAACCAGAAGAGGCTTGGGGGTTTAAATATTTGAATGGCTGAGAGAAAGAAGTCTACATACCTTTATTAAAAATTACTTATGATGATGTGACTGGAGTCTGTGATTGACATAGCTTATTGGTTCTTCTTATTTTGAAAGAAAAGCCACACTTTGAACATTTATCCAACACACAAGGTGAAATAGGACAGACAGTCTGCCTGCAGAAAGCCTACTAATTTGTCACCCTCTACTGTCCCTAACAGTCATACTCTGTGGCTCTGCTGTGACAGTTTCAAGAATGCCCACTAGAGGGGTATATCACTATGAAACCCTAGCTAGGAATAAGGGCAAACGCAAGATCACAAAAGCTCTGAAGAGCACAAATGGCTTACAATACCTACAAAAAGCAACTCCAAAAGCAACCATAACCGCTAATCATATCCACACTGAGAAAACTTTATTTTATATCCTGTAACTTGAATAATCAGGAAGTGCAAAGCCAAACCTTTTGTCAGGTCATGATGACATGACCTCTGGGTGACACTGCGTGGCAACCGCTGTTCAGAATGACGATGTGCATGAAAACTATTATCACATCAGAAAAATATTTTTACCTATCTGAAATCAAAAAAACATAGCTAAAAACAATGTCAGATTTTCATTCTGCAATCCACATAAAACTAAATATAAAGTAACACAGAATAAGACCAGGAAAACATTTAAAAAATGAATAATGAGCACAGACCATCACAAGGATCACAGGGGTGGAGCATATCTTATAATAATTATGATATGATATGATATCTCATTCTCAGACCTGCCTGCTCTGATTTAGGTTTGCATGGAGCCCACAGCTTTATCTCAGCAACACTGGGATCAAAATAGGAAACAGTCCTGGATGGGATGCCAGTCCATCCCAGGGCCTATTCTATTCCTACTCCTCCACACTTACATCCACAAATGGGGACTGTTTGGAACTGCCAGTTATCATAATTTGCATGTCTTTGGGGATGTAGAAGAAAAACAGAAGTAACACAAATGAGAAAGTGCAGAGTTCATATGAACAACATACAGATGGATGGATGTGTGAAGTGGAAGCCAGGGGTGTAGCCAGGAATTCATTTAGTAGGGATGAGAAAGCGAATGAATTACAGTTCTGTCTATAATCAATCAGCTGGAATTATCATAAAATATAATTAAGGTGTGGGGGGGTTCAAACACAAAATCCAAAGCTATACTTATGGCAGCTATTTAAAAAATAAAAGTTAATGTAAAATTATGTTTGATACTTTGAACAGTACAAGGTGCTCACCATGGAACATGCCATGTAAAATAAATTCTGAATTTAAAGTTGCTTTTGATTTACTTGTTCTGAGTTATTTTACAGTGCTTTCAATAAAAGGCACTTTATAAAGATATATTTTCTTACAGCAGTTTGTGACATTGAGTTGCATGAAATCAACTATAAAATATATAAATGTTTGACATTAACAGTTACATGATGCATTCCCTATTTCTTTGCTACTGCCAAAGGTAATATACCAAGCAAAGAGTGTTCAGTTCTTGAACATCTTTGCATGTAGTCGAGTGAAGGTGGTCTGTGGCATGAAGAGCAGATCTGGTGGGTGCAGTTTTTTTTTGTTTTTTTTTTAATAGTGTGGCTCAGAGTTTGTGTGTGTGTGTGTGTGCAGGAGAAATGAGTGGTCATGGAATGCTTAATAGGGGAATGAGCTGGTTAAGTATTCACATGCAGGGGACCGATTGGCACAGCCATCCCTCAATGACACTCCACGGATCTTTTACTGCACTTACACTCACAGAGATTCTAAAAGGTCTAAGTAGGAAAGTTCAAAGAGGAAGGATAAAGTGAGTAGGTTAGAAGTAGAGAGTAGGTGTTCAAGTAAGTGAGAATGAAAGGAGGTGAAGCGGTCAGGGTGGAGTGACGTGGCATGTTGCTCCAGGGCAAAATCTCTCCTGTTGAATTGTTGATTAGGAGAAATCAAGGGCTTCAGAGACCGGCAGTGATTGATGGAGGTAGCAGGAAGAAGGAGCTGGGCTTGGTGGATCCCAGTGGACGCTGAATGATGAAGTTAAGATGAGAGCCAGAAGGTGGATCTCATTCACCAGTGTCTCAGCCCTGCTGTGTAGATCCAGCGAGTAAGCAGGGGGGACGAGAGAAAGAAATACAGTGGAACAGAGAAAAGAAAAAAAAAATTCTGACTGTGATTTTATTCTTTGCTTTCACTTGTTTATCAGATTTATTTATCGGTTTTATCCTCACAGCACAACTGATTTTTGTAGACAATTTTCTATTGAGAAGTTTGAACGCTGTCACTTTGGATTTCAGTAAAATACACTTTGCCCCAATATCTATTATGGTGTCCTCATTTGCCTCAGTCCATCCTCGGTTATGACGTCTGATGTCCACGGGTTAAGGAAAGTGTCTATAGCTGTGGGTTCAGACCACCACAGAGGCATTTTGTTAGAACATTATACGAGAGTTGCTATGAGAATCTTGACTATAAGTTGTCCAGAACTGAACCCATTTAGCCAGTTCATGGTTACAGGGGCTGTAGCTAATCCTGAAAGCATTAGATACAAGGCACGAATCAACTGTGGATGGGACGCCAGTCCATTGCAAGGCACACTCTTTCACATATGTACGCTTAATCGCTCATGGTCAATTTGAAGTAACTAAATTATCTAACTAAATCTTTACGATGTTAGTGGAAAATCAGAATACCCACAGAAAAAAAACAACAAAGAATGTGGAAACTCAACAAAGACATCAACCGGGATTGGACATTAAGGCTGAGGCAGTAACACTAACCACTTTGAAATGAATGATTATAATAATGAAACATTCATAACAACAACAACAACATTTATTTATATAGCACATTTTCATACAAACAGTAGCTCAAAGTGCTTTACATATTAAAGAATAGAAAAATGAAAGACACAATTATAAAACAAAATAAATCAACATTAATTAACATCGAATAAGAGTAAGGTTCAATGGCCAGGGGACAGAAAAACAAAAACTCCAGACGGCTGGAGAAAAAATAAAATCTGTAGGGATTCCAGACCATGAGACCGCCCAGTCCCCTCTGGGCATTCTACCTAACATAAATGAAACAGTCCTCTTTGGATTTAGGGTTCTCACGGATAGGCCCACATACAGTGCATCCGGAAAGTATTCACAGCGCATCACTTTTTCCACATTTTGTTATGTTACAGCCTTTTTACAAAATGGTTTAAATTCATTTTTTCCTCAGAATTCTACACGCAACACCCCATAATGATAACGTGAAAAAAGTTTACTTGAGATTTTTGTAAATTTATTAAAAATAAAAAAATTAAGAGAGCACATGTACATAAGTATTCACAGCCTTTGACATGAAGCTCAAAATTGATCTCAGGTGCATCCTGTTTCCCCTGATCATCCTTGAGATGTTTCTGCAGCTTCATTGGAGTCCACCTGTGGTACATTCAGTTGATTGGACATGATTTGGAAAGGCACACACCTGTCTATAGAAGGTCCCACAGTTGACAGTTCATGTCAGAGCACAAACCAAGCATGAAGTCAAAGAAATTGTCTGTAGACCTCCGAGACAGGATTGTCTCGAGGCACAAATTTGGGGAAGGTTACAGAAAACTTTCTGCTGCTTTGAAGGTCCCAATGAGCACAGTGGCCTCCATCATCCGTAAGTGGAAGAAGTTCGAAACCACCAGGACTCTTCCTAGAGCTGGCCGGCCATCTAAACTGAGCGATCGGGGGAGAAGGGCCTTAGTCAGGGAGGTGACCAAGAACCCGATGGTCACTCTGTCAGAGCTCCAAAGGTCCTCTGTGGAGAGAGGAGAACCTTCCAGAAGGACAATCATCTCTGCAGCAATCCACCAATCAGGTCAGTATGGTAGAGTGGCCAGACAGAAGCCACTCCTTAGTAAAAGGCACATGGCAGCCCACCTGGAGTTTGCCAAAAGGCACCTGAAGGACTCATATGTGGCATCATATTCAAAAAGACTTGAGGCTGTAATTGCTGCCAAAGGTGCATCGACAAAGTATTGAGCAAAGGCTGTGAATACTTATGCACATGTGATTTCTCAGTTTTTTTATTTTTAATAAATATGCAAAAACCTCAAGTAAACTTTTTTCACGTTGTCATTATGGGGTGTTATGTGTAGAATTCTGAGGAAAAAAATGAATTTAATCCATTTTGGAATAAGGCTGTAACATAAAAAAATGTGGAAAAAATGATGCGCTGTGAATACTTTCCAGATGAACTGTATATCAATCTGGAACTGAATACGGGGCTGGTGGCATGTCCTCCAAATCTCCCAGCATCAAGTCAAAACAGAGACCCACTCTGGAAGAGGCAGCAGTAAATCCCAAGACACCTTTATTGTAACACTTTTTTATTTGTGTTTTAAGGTAAATGTACATTTTAAAAGGTATGATAAAAAAACAAATGACTATAATATTTTTAATCTTTGCCCCCTTTTTTCCATTGTGCCCATTGTGAAAGGCACCAAACAATATAAACTGACAATAATATTGCCTCTCCATTTCTTTGTTTTCTATTAAATTCACTATGCAAATCCTAGTTAAAATGTTCTTTTTTGATTGTTTTTCATTTCCTTTTGAGCTAGTGAGCTGTATGAAAAAAAATCTAATTGATCGTTATTCCTTTTTCTCTGCTATATTTTATACACATTAAAAACTAATGCACTCTTTGAATATATTGCACCCAATCAAACTCGTCTAGTCTTATTTAAGTAGCATATATCACTGTCACTGCAAAGTTTGGAAGCAAATGCCAGCATTTTATTTAAGGATCATACCTAAATGTATAATAATCCAGAATCCGTAGAAGCCTTTACTTTGCCACCTGTACAAATGAACACTCCCAAAACATTTTTGCAGACAACAAAACAATTGATAAAAGTGTGTGTAGAATATCAGACTCAAATAGGCAATTCTCTCGTGCTACTTTAAAAGCCATAATGCAAAGAGTTAATTGGCAAACTCAGGTTGGTGTTTTGAATTGTAGTCTAATTTTTGCAAAACTCTAAACAGACCCAGCTACTGGGAATTAAAAAAGCAGATTATTGCCATTTAATAAAAAAATCCTGCAATCACTAAATAATATGAGGAAATTGTATTATAATTAGAAAAATATGTTTTAGCACTCTACAAAGTATTTTTTCAGTCAACATGCTGGTAAAGTGGTTGAAAGTATCCCAGCAATGAACCTCCTGTTTGAATGGCTTATCCAAATTATCACAGTCGCCACAGATGTTATAATTAGTCTGTCACTATCAGGATCCCGTCATGACTGAATGGCTGCATTTTTTTTTTCTGAGCTTGATGTCAATGTAACTGTTGACTCTGAAGTTCCATGTTGTGCACAGGTGTGCTTGCCTGTGTTGTCCCTTGGATAAAGGCATCCATCCCATTTAGACCAGAATAATGCTTTGTGCCATTTGATGCCGAGACAGAATTCAGTTTTTTTTAGCTAAGTGTGGATGAAAAACTGGACAAGAGAGTGGCCAAGCAAAAGGCAGCAAGGGCCTGATTTAAAATGCCTCCTGCCTTATTTTGTAGGGTATGTTTTTGTGCATTACTATCACAGTCACAGCAGCTATCTTCTTAATTTTGAATTCTGATAGATTAATATAAAGGTCCTGAAGACCACCCTAAGGTGCTGCCTTCAGGGTGGCACTATATAAAAAAAGTAAAACGTGACCTGAAGGCAGCCTCCAGGGTTTTCTGCAAGCTCCTCACTGATAGACTTTACCTGCCTTTATAAAGAAAGCAAAGTGACCTTATAAAAGAGCTAGGAAAAATCTGAAATGCTCTCTTATAAAAAAAAAAATGTAACCAACCAGTGAGATACTGCAGCAGTAAGCTGCCAAGTCCAGTCTGGACCTAACAGGTCTGCTGGGAAAAAGACTGATATCAAGTGATGGATGATACATGATAGTTACATGTCTCACATTTCAAATCAGCCAGTACTTTATGGGATTAAGCAAAGTACTGAGAGGATGCTGAACATTTCTAGTCAGCTGACATAATTTAGGGTAGTAATGAATACTGGACACTTTTTTGACTTGATAGATTGTGTTGTTTTATTTTTTTTTTTTTTTTGTACTCCTTAAGATTTTTAAGGAGTGGTGGATATTGGGTCAAAAGTTACAGGACATCCACATACTACTCTAGCCCCTCAGTATAATGCACTGACTGCAGGTTGAGTGAAACTTAGGTGTGGGATTTGCCAGCGAGTACACAGGAATCATCCCGGCCATGATGGCTCATTCCGCACCCATGAGCATAGAAAGACTTTCTGTTGAGGGTTAAGAGTCTTTGGAACTATGGGTTTGTGTGTCAGTAGGGATAATTAAGTGACTTTGAATCCTAGTGAAAGCTTTGCGTGTCTCTACCAACAAGAATGCCGTTGAGTATGAGTGTCAGCCATTATGTACTATATAGTGCCTCTAATATTGAGCTTTATTATAAAGCAATTCATGTTTAAATATGGGAACAAACCAATGAGTGAAATACAGACAACTGAATAGATAAGTGAAGCCAAGGCAGTGAATGATGACACCTGATGAAAATGGATAAAACAAAGCAAGATGGGAACTTCAGAATGTAATTGAGCTTGAGGTGGATTGTCTGTGTTGGCACTCTAGAAAGTTCCTGAAAAGGCACTTCTACAGGGGGGCTGTCGTGTCATGTCAAGGTTTTAGAACAAAAGCAAGACATGCTTTTACAGGAAGTCCTGGACAACCTTCAGAAGTGGACGAACACCTGGAAAATGCAGTTTAATGTTGAAAAGTGCTATACACGGGCAAAGGAACATCAGCTATAAATACAAGATGGGAGACTCTGTCATAAAGGAAGAAACCTCTAAAAAGTAGTTAAGGGCATATGTTTCACACAGCATCTTCATCGACTAAGCAATGCACAGAAGCAATTAAAAAAGGAAAATAAAATGTTAGATTATATCCTTAAAAATTTTGAATTTAAGTCAAGGGACGTTATACTATACTATACTATACTATACTATACTATACTATACTATAGAACTATACAATACACGAGTAAGAGCGTGTTTGGAGTACTGTGTGCAATTCCTGTCACCACAGTACAAGAAAGACATAGCAGCACTTGAAGCTGTTTAGTGGAGAGCAACAAAGTGAATTCCAGGACTTAAGGACATGTCCTACTGTGATAGACTCAGGGAATTAAACCTATTTAGTCTCAAGGAGAGGAGACTGCGTGGGGACCTCATCCAGCTATGTAAAATCCTCAAAGGCATCAATAAAGACAATCCAGCAACATTGTTTCATCTTAAAGGTCAATCACATACTTGAGGACATCAGTGGAAATGAAAGGGAAGTGCATTTAAAACTGAAACCAGGAAACACTTCTTTACGTAAGAAATTTTGGGACTCCAGAACAAACTACTGAGTTATGGAGTTGAAGCAGAAACTTTAACAACCTTTAAGAAGAATCTGGATGAGATTTTGGGACAGCTTAGCTTTTTGGCAAACAAACCGGCTTGATGGACTGAATGGAATCCTCTTGTTTGTCAAATTTCTTATGTATTCTTATGTATACAGTAGGAAAGTATTCAGGGAGTGTGGACATGCTTTCAAACATAATAACTAAGCATAAGAGGCTTGAGAGGAGTCTTCAGAGAGCCTGTAAACCATGGCTGGGATGTTAGTTGTCACTTCAGGACTCTAGTGAGAACATTCCAAGGTTTTTGTTTTAGAGAACAGTCTCAGATGGCATACACAGATGAAGCAGAAAAGGTTGTTTTCTGTGACTTGCAAGCACCAAGGAATAATACTCGTGAACAGCTGTTTTTAACACAGACAAAATCTATAAATTAGGTTAAATGGGAATTCTAAATTGGCTCAGTGTGGGTGTTAATGTGAATGTTTCCTATGGAACTCTTTTCAGGGTTGGCCTCTCCCTTATGCCTAATGCTTCCTTTTTGTTCCTTCTCCCTGTAACCCTGAAATTAAAAAAAGTGTTTTGGATAAGTATTGGGCTGTGTAACAGATGGCCGGCAGCTCAACCCGGCCGGGACACCCAAAGAATGGAAGGATGGGGGAAGGCAGCTATTTTGGGACACTGCTTCCCCCAAGATGATAAATGGCAGCTTCCCTGGACTATAGCGGTGCCCCGGATTCCTACAGGGCATCATGGGACATGGAGTTCACTATCACAGCCCTGCTGGGTATCATGGGTGCCGCCAGAGGATGCTGTGGGAGGACATTGGGAGACAAAGTTCTCACCTAGCATGGAAGTTATAGTAGGTCATGAGGAAGGAAGCCCCGAAGTACTTCCAGGCTGATTAAAAATCTTGAATTCTCCATCTGACCTGGAAGTGCTGTCAGGTCCCATGGACAGAAGAGCAGAAGCACTTCTGGGTTGGGCACTATATTAAGGACTGCTGTGACCCCAGAAGGCGAGCTTGAGTTGGGAGGAGGTGGACAACACTTGCTGGGAGGTGTGAAGGAGGAGATAGAGTGAGAGAAGATTGTAGTTTACAGTGTATTGTGTTTATTTGCCTGTTTATCTGTGGCTGAGGTGCTTATACGGCACTGTATAAGAAGAAACATAATTACAGACAACTTCTAAGTGCTTTTGCCTTGTGTCCTGCATGTCTATCTTTTGGGTTTAAGGGGCAACAGTGACCCATAGCATCCACAGCTGATAAGGTTATCCAAAGTGTAAGTAGGGGTCTGCACGAGGTTTAATCAAGTGTGTAATTTGCACATTACTCTCGTGTTTTCTCTGGGCACACTCTTTTCTTCCCTTTTTCTAAAAAGTATCCATGCTAAAGGCTTACCTTGTCCAGCAAAGTCAGGAGCCATGGAGATATCAATTAATATGGACAAAGTAACAAAATTAACAAAAATACATTTCTATATTAAAAAATGTATGAAATGAATGAAGGAAGCATTTTTCTGGGGTTTCGAAAACATTCGTTATCTTTAATAAAAGTTAAAGATGTCATTACAAAATATTTACATTTTATGGGTAGATGGAAAACAAGAAAAAAGCAGTGAGTGTGAATTTATGAATAACATTAAGTACACTATTGGAGGTGATACAGGGGAACCACTATGAGCGTTCTAGTTAAATGATAACTGGCTGTCATACACAGCAGCATCTTTTTTCCTAGTGGTCATTTTATGCGAACAGCAGGAAGTCAAGAATTGAGGCAGGTGTATTAACTCAAAGACGGGAGTATTTCAAATGAGAGAGGACCAGGAGATGAATGCAACTCAAGATTCTGGATAAGTTCATCGACAGAAGGTCAAACTGATCTTTTGCAAGGAACCAAAGGCTAAATCTAAAAATTAAAGTCAGTGAGTACAAAGCTAAAGTCAAAATCCCCAAACTATCAAAGGCAAGTGGCTGGTGTTCACATTCAAGCTTAATGTCTGTTTTGTTCAATTTTGATTCTTTCATTTATGTTAATATTATTATTTACTTAGTTTCCATGTATCTGTGTATCTTTTGTTACATTCCATGTGTTTTGTGGGTGGTTCCCTAAGAGGAGTGACCACCTACCCATCAGTGCCAGGAACTGTTGTCTGTCCTGTATAGGCAAGGGTTTCCCACAGTTCCTTGTAGTTTATTTGACTGCACTTGGAAGTTGGTGAGCATTCTTATGTCTCTGCTTATACTTATTGTTAATTCTTTGATCTTCTGATGTATTGGGACTTTGTTCACCATGGACTGCATTTTTGCCTCTATTTGATCCACTGAGCTTCATGCTTCTTCAGGGCATTGTCATTAAGAATACATCTTTTATTTTATAATGATTCTATATGGCCCTCTGTGTTACTAGCTAAATCTTTTAAAAGAATTTTCCCCTCTACTGGGATTTTTTTAAACTGTTCAGGACTTGTATGCTTGGGCACTCAAGAGCAGCATAACAAGTACAGCATTTCAAGATTTCTCTGTCAAATGTGGATTAAACATGGCCGCTTCATTTGACCTTTAAACCTTTAACTTGATGTCAGGTTCATAACTTCCATTAACACACCCCCCAGGAACAGGTGGACATATTGTAGAAATGGGATTCACTAAATACTGGCTTCTGACAGAAAAGACAAAATGCTTTATGGTAAAATGCAAATAATAGTGCTTCCAGGGGGCTATGCCCTAGTACTGGAAGTGCTTATGGGTCATAAACAAAAGAAGCCAATTGACCTTATTTAGGCAAGTTGGAGTTGAGAATGGAGGAAGGACAATGCTCGCATGGAAGGAGTAGAAGAGAAGAAGAAATGAGAAAGACAAAGAAAAAGGAAAAAAAGAGAAAGAGGAAGACTTTATAGTATTTAACAAGAAGCCTGTACTGAAAGGTACTTATGTCAATAAATGTTTTATTCAAACCGGGATTTGTGTCTGTGAGGTTGTGTCTGGGATTGGAGTGCTGCAACGACCCGTACTGGTCATAGTATGCATACTGTAACATTTTGGTGCATTCGGACACTAAGTTAACTGATATGATTTTGTTATTTGTGTGCTTAATCAATGAGATGGTTACCATGTTTTTGTTTTTTTTAAATATTTTGTACTAAGGGCGAGTGTGACATGTGATAGAGATTTGCTCAGAACATCATGCCGTTTTTTTTGTACATCAGACAAATGCAGGCTGAAGCTCTGCTGCCATTTCAGTTGTCTGAACTGACTGCTGTGGATCTGTCCTTTGCCAACAGCAGTGGCTGTTAGAGGCATAAAAGATGAAAACACTGCAGACCAAATAAAAGAAACAAGAAGTTGAAATAACTTCTCTCAAGTTAAATCTGAAACAATAAACTAATCTGCATTTGAAATGGCACTGAATATTTCTGTCTGTTTTAAAGATAGATAGTGTGCCAGCGTATTCATTGATACATCTATCCTCTAAACCTGCTGATCCAGGATAGGTTCACAGGGCAACAGGTGCCTATCCCAGTAAGTAACAGGACCCCAGGACAGGGCGCCAGCCCATCACACGTGCCAACTTAGTATCATCAATTCAACTACCCTAAGGGTGTCTGGACAGTGAAAGGAAACTGGAGTGAACCCACATGGGTCCACATGCAAACTTCCTGCAGGGAGCACCCGGGGAAGGTCCCATGGACTCCTTACTTTGAGGCAGAAATGCTACCACTATGTTACCGTGAGACTAAATCATTGATCATTAACATATTTACATTAAACGTTTCCTAAAGAACTGTGAAAAAAATACCCTCCATTGAGACTTATTTTAATAACATAGTACAAATGCCCAAGGTAGATACGCTTTTGTTTTATTTATTATTGGTAATAATTAGCTTCTCATGCTCCGGGCTAGCTATAGATTTTTCTCATAGGCTTTCACTCTTGGTTAACTAAGTGAGGTCTTATCCACATCAGTGACTTGGAATCCCGAATCCTCTTAAAAGGAGAGTGTGCCTCACAGGACAGAAAAAGTTAGACCTTCTGTAGTTCATCACCAGCTATGCAGCAAACGCTACAACTTTTCACTGCTCAGCTATGAATACAATATACTTTAATAAACAATTCAGCAGGCAAAGAGCTAAAAACCTCCAAGAACATGGATGTTGATTTGATAGCAGCTTTTAAAATATTCACTTCTTAATTTCTTTTCCTGACATAGCAGACTAGCAACTTTCATAACATTTCCTTGTGTTTTTCAAGCAGCACTCCCTTTATGATCTTTGGCTCTTCAAGAATTTTTCATCACAGTAAAGTGCCTTCAATCTTTTAATCAATCTCATTTTTTTCCTTATCCCCCCAGAGGGAGTCAGTGGTGACAAATGTGACAAAACACTTTGCGTAACAGAATATTTTGCAGCGCAGCACATTTAGGTGCATAAATATAAATCAAATGGCCAGGGGTTGGCAGCAGCAAAACAAATGGAAAAAGGCTGAGACTCAGAGAAAGACGGCAGTGGTGGGGGGAGAGAGAAACTTTTAACAGTTTTGATATTTTACTCTTAATAAATTCTCTCTTTTATAGCTGCAATGTTTTATTGTTTTAGATAACAAGTACAATGATGGGGTACCAAAGCTCAATCACTTCATTGTGCAAAATAAAGGCTAAATTTGAGCTTATTGTCCCCCAAGTCCAGCCTGATATTCCTTTAGCTTGTTTTCAGGTGAACATTTTTATAGCTTCTATAACAGGAGTTATGAAAAGGAGGAGTCCCTCTTATTTCACCCCATTATATTTGTTGATCGTTTTTCATTCATTTATGTTGATTCTTCATTACTTTCTGATTCTGGCTTGTTTTTAGTCTCCTATTGGCCTGCAAATTTTACTGAAAGCCATGCAACAAATATTTATTAACGTATATAGCATTAACATATCCATCCATCCATTTTCCAACCCGCTGAATCCGAACACAGGGTCACGGGGGTCTGCTGGAGCCAACCCCAGCCAACACAGGGCACAAGGGAGGAACCAATCCTGGGCAGGGTGCCAACCCACCGCAGGACACACACAAGCACACCCACACACCAAGCACACTCTAGGGCCAAATTAGAATCGGCAAACCACCTAACCTGCATGTCTTTGGACTGTGGGAGGAAACCGGAGCACCCGGAGGAAACCCACGCAGACACGGGGAGAATATGCAAACTCCACGCAGGGAGGACCTGGGAAGTGAACCCGGGTCTACCTAACCGCTGCGCCAACGTGCCGCCCGCATTAATATATTTTCAAATATATTAATATTATTCATATCTAATTCAATGTATTTCCAGACAATAGACAATATGGGCTAGTCATATATTACCATACTGTATGTATTGCCAATGTACTAGTAGCAATATCTTTATTTTACAAAGCTGCTTTTACATAACATATTGAATAGCTTTGCTTCTTTTTAAAGTTCTAGAGAATGTAGAAATGTCCAAGAGCTCTCTATTCATCCATTTTTAACATGCTCTATCCAACTATAGCACTGCAGGAGGCTGAAGCCCATCCTAGCAAATATTGGGTGCATACAGGGAGTCAAAAACGGGCATATCACCAAATAAAAGTTCATTATCGCATGTACGAGATACATGAACATTCTTATTTGTATATCTGACTAAAGTCAATGTCACATTATGCAACTTCTAGTCAAGGGGTATGTCAGACTTGAAGTTGCTGGTCTCGTTTCCAGACCATGTCAGTTTAAATGACTGAAAATCAGTGGAAATGTCAAATTATGTGACTGCATGCCTACTTTCCAGCACATTCGTGCTTGCCCCTTTTTTTGACAATCAAAAGTGGGTACTGTACGAAGGGTAAAGGAGTACAGCAAGTTCAGCTCCAACCCATTCTGTTGTGGTATGTAAAACATGAGACATCAGACAGATGAGTATTATATGCATTGTACTTCTGGATGAGTATTCATTTGTTGTCAGCTCTCATGCTCTTAGAGACTGCCCAATTACAAATAAACAAAAAGTCAAACCTCTTTGATTTTTTTGTGGTGAGCCACGGATTAGTTGGAGTGAGTCATTGGGTATGCCAGACTAGATACAGTAACTAATCTTCTCTGGAGCACACCACAGACTGCTTACAAGTTACTAAGATTATGTAAATGAAGGCTACAACAGATAATTGCTGGAAAAAGTCATCTACACAACAGACTAACAGCACAATACCAGTACTAACCATCTAAAGACATTTTCAGATGTCTTGTCCATCATAGCCTGCATTAATAATGGAGACGAGTTAGAATTCAGGAAGGCTATGGAGGATTTGTCTTGTTGTGTAGGGACAACAACCTGCAACTCAACATCAGCAAGGCAAAAAAGCTGGTGGTGGACTTCAGGCTTACAAAGGAGCCTTTTAAGGCTCATCAAGCTGTCATCAAGCAGGGGGAGGACATGGAAGTGGAGCAGAGCTACATGCACCTGGGGATTCACATGAACAACAAACTAGACCTCTCTGAAAACACAGTTGTGCTGTAAAAGAAAGGCCAGAGCAGATTTCACTTGTTAAGGAGACTCAGGTGTTTTGATGTGTGCAGCAGACACACAATATGTCAGTCCACAGAATATGTCAGTCCACACAATATGTCAGTCCATATTATGCACTGTGGTGTTGTGCACTGAACAAACTTATCAGGAAGACCTGCTCCATCACAGACGACTCCTGGACACACTGAAAGCTGTTGTGAAAATAAACTGATGACAAAATTAGATGCCATCATGAAAATCCCCTCCATCACCTCCAGGAGGTGCTGTCTTGGTTCATTTTTAGCCACAGGCTCATTTCTCCATGATGTGCTAAGAAGCGCCTCTGGAGGTCTTTTCTGCCCACTTCTATCAGACAATTCAATGCTTCTACCTGATTTACTATTATTTTTATATATTTATTGATTGATTGATTGATTGTATTATTTGTCCTGTGAGTTTGTATACTTGTTTTCTATGTATTGCTGCTGTATGCATCTGAGTTTCCCAATGGAATTAATAAAGTTTATCTAATCTAATCGAATCTAATGTGACATGGCTTTTACATACAACATGTCACCAAGCTCCTGCTCCATGGTAGGAAAATATTAGACTAACATGGACCTTACCTTTACTCATTATGTATTAAACCGTATCCAGTGGAGAATGCATATCCAATAGCAAAGGCATGGCATGATCTGCTATACAATCCTACTAGGACTAAGCCAAAGCAGTCACAGGGAGGGTTTTGGTGAGTCACGTGTCCATCTGCGTCCTTTAGAGTTCTGAAGTTGCTAATTCAGGTGAAGAATCTCTAACCTCATTTAAACAATCTCCACAACACTAAGGATTTATCTGTCACGTTCAACAAGAGGTAGGCTGCTTCCTTATATGGTACTGAGAAGAAGGCACCACCAGTGTTTTTCTAGTACGCCTTATTAATAATCTCTACAGTACATTAGCATTAAATGGGTTATTGTCCAAATGAAGCCCTGACCCTTTTTCAGCATTCTCTGTCTATTTTGTAGAATATGTGTAGAATAAACCAACAGACAGTGAGTGGACACGTGCGGCTTTAGTGACAATTAGCCACAGGGTATAGTCAGGCACACTCCCACACATACTGTGTTCACACCCAGAAAATGAGTACAACTATGCTGCACATCCTTAATTCCTCTGTTCCTAAATTTCAATTGTTGTCACAAAACTGCAGGTTTAGATTCCCAAGGGTAAAGAACAACAGGTTTTATTCTTAGAGCATAAACATTTTGAATTCTAGTTGCTGCAAAAATCCAGTTAAATTCTGAATTAGTGTTGTGTACTGTTAAAGGTAATTATTCTTATTTAAGTGTAGAAATCATGTAGACGTGTGCACAGATTGTAACAAGCACTGTCATGTGTTGTACCTTGGCTTATTTTCTTAAATCTGAGTAACAGTGTCCTGCATTTTGTTGTACTTTCCTGTTGTAGTAAAGTCTACCTAACAAAACCAGACCTTAAGGATGTGGTAGGAAGAACAAGCAAACACCATACACAGAACAAGCAAGGCCGGACCTGTACAGTGGCAATGCTGGACACTCTGCTCCCATGTAATCCTTGAGAATAAAAATTCATAATTGTTTCTGCGGCACTTTGTTAATAATGAAGACTTTGAAGAGAACTACAAAAAATTTATGATTAGTTATAATATTTTGAAGTACTTGTCTTGTTATTGTTTTGAATTTGTTGATTATGAAAGATGCTATACAAAATAAATGCTATCAATAATATTGGTTTTGATTTGTTTACCTTGTATAAAAATCAGTATATGGAAAACACATGTAAACTGTACCCAGACAGTGACCAGGGTAGGATTTAAAAAACAGTTTCTTAGAGTTATGAGGCAGCTGCAGTAACCACTGCTTCTGCATGAAAGGCCTGTGGAAATCCACCTGGGGTGAAATTACTCTTGAAGACTTGGTACGTGTAACAAAAAATATAGAAAAAGGGCAAGATGCAAAAAAGAAAAAGGAAAACACAAAACAATTAAATAATAAAGAAATACCAGTAAGTGGTTTATGGAGAGCTTTGCACTGCTAGTCTAAATTAATTGACTGATGTTTGGTTAAATGTTGAAATACAATAAGAAAAGTACATAAATTCACCTATTGTACTCTTGAATATTGACAAAAAATGAAAACTTGATACTGTAATGTAGAATTTAAATAATGCTTAAATCAAACAAGAATGGTTCTATTGTGAATTGTATAGTTTGTGCTGGAAAGTTTACTTCAAATGGCTCCTGACAAACCCAAAACATGATAAAAGCATTGGCACACAGATGAAAGATAGAGTTTAAAGTTTCAATGTTTTAAAACAAGGGGAGATAATTTTTCAGTTATAGTTTTAATCAAGAATGGGCCAAATATTAAATGTGTTTTCAATTGATAAATAACAGGTGCTTAAAGTGGGATCACAGTTATCCAAGAACAATTGTTTTGCTTGATTTTTGTTTGGTAATTTACTTTTAGAAGTATCAATTTTATTTATTTACTAGGGGGTTCCCCACCTGCTCACTTCACTCGCCAGCCACTTCGTGTCTCTGCTGCTTGTGTTGTGAAGAGGGGGGCTGAACGCTCCCCAAGGAGACGCGATCGCTCCTCCGAAACCCCCTCTTAAATGGTGATACAATGGGAAACAAATAGTTTTTTTTTTTTAACCTCCTCTTTGCGCGATCAGCTGCTGGATTGCTGCTGCTGCCATGCTGCGTGATCTGCATCTTGTGCACCGCTTTGAACGTTTAAAAGCCTGTACAGCAGCTGTCATAGTCTTTGTGTTTAATTTCTGGCCCTGGGTGTGATTAAATCTTTTTGCATAAAGTCCCGAGTTCTTGATATTTTTTAGTTTATAACTTGAATAAGAATCAGAAAATCTAACAACAGCACATTAAAGTTCAATAAATTCTGAAAAGAATTATGCCAAACATATATATGTAGGTTTTCAAGTAAGCCCAGTTTAATGCGTGACAAAATACGTGACATAAAAATGTCACCATTGAACTTTTAGGTTTAGGATTTTATATATATAGAGTAGATTTGTTTGCTTATTTATTTATTTTGATTTTTACAACATCATTTTGTTGAGCATTTCTTTCTGTATGTTTTTGTTTTTCTTAAGGGTCCATGCTTTTAAAGGTATTGATGCCCATGGTTACCTTGAGACCAGCAAAAATGTGGCAGATCAAGTCATTA
The DNA here is from genome assembly GCF_016835505.1 of Polypterus senegalus. Lineage (NCBI taxonomy): Eukaryota > Metazoa > Chordata > Cladistia > Polypteriformes > Polypteridae > Polypterus > Polypterus senegalus. Next base: position 33,449,017 of record NC_053170.1, on the reverse strand, counting down.
TGTCACCCTTACAGACGATGGCATCACGCATGGACCTGCATCTAAACTTTGATGCAACAAAGGAAAGTCTTGATAGTTCAAATGTTGACCTCTTTGAAAAACTTCATCTTATTTAGAGTTTGGCTTCCTCACAATTTTAGAATTTTTGACAAAACCTTTGGTTACGGTGCTCGATTTGTAGTATATGGTGTGTGCATTCATTGCCAGTAACATAACATTACACAGTCTGCTAGAAAAAAGTTGGTTAAACAGATGTTACTGAGCACTGCCAACTGTGTGTAGTATTACTGTTTGTGTATATTTTTTTGATTTCGTTTAGAGTAAGAATGCATTTTTTTATGTTTCTCTTTTTAACAAAACAAAAAAGTTTAACAAAATATTTTAATTACTACCTTGTTTTTGTGTGTTCAAGTGATGCTTTGGGAATGGACATGTATAAAAGTGTGATGCACTAGAGACGTCACTGTATGTTTATTGTAAATATGGTGACAATCGAGCACGCCCTTCATTCTTCAGTGAAATCAACAACCCTCAATCTCCCTAACTAGTAGCTAGCGTTCTTTCAAGTAGACTCAGCGGTAGGATTTCGTTTTTTGTTTACAGCCCTTTTTCTGAATCTGACTTTTGGTTTCCTCTTGCCATTTGAATACTGTTTACTTCTTCTTGTTTGGCTCCTCCAATATTTTGACCCTTGCTAGCCTTATGACGACAATTTCTTGTTTCTCAATCATCTCCTGCCTTTTTTGGTGCTCACAATAATCTTCAAGCATCCTGTGTGTCCACAAAACTGTGAGCAAGGAGACATGCATACTGTTCCCACTTGTGTTTGTTCCTGTTGATTAATCCTGTTAGTTCATTGTAAATCCTCTTTAGGTGCCCCTGTATGAAGGAAGTTAATGAGACACAACAGTTTTCCTTTTGATTTCAATAAAATAAAATCTGTCTAGAATACTGTTTTGAACTCTCGAATAATCATAAGTCGTTTCCTTGTCACAAAAAAATTCTAAAATCAAATTTAAAAGTAATGTCATTTGGGCCCGTTGTTATTTAAAGAATATCTTCAGAAATGGTCGCCTCATTGCACTGTTTTCTCCAAATAAACAAGCAGGCAGTGTAGGGGGTTTAAAAGCAACTTTCACTTTATTAATAAGCAGCATGGGGCATAAAGGCGACAATCTTTACAGCTTCATTTGTTAAGAAATAATATGTAGGTGGTCTTTTTGTTTTAATAGCCAGGCTGACTAAATGGATTTTTTATTCTATCAACTCAGCTGTTGACAACGTTATTGTGAGTATATAGATCATTAATTGCCAGGATATTTCTTTTTAAATTTTTTTTTTTTTTTGTACACTAGCTCTGCTTTCAAAAGTGCAACAGATGTAAGTGACATGCTAAACTGATGTCAAAGTAACTCTGTTATAATTTAGTTTTTTCTTTAATATTTCATGGATTTATTTAACATTTACTACATTTTATTTGTTTTGGGGATTTTATATTTCATGTCCTGCGGTGGGTTGGCACCCTGCCCAGGATTGGTTCCTGCCTTGTGCCCTGTGTTGGCTGGGACTGGCTCCAGCAGACCCCCGTGACCCTGTATTCGGATTCAGCGGGTTAGAAAATGGATGGATGGATATTTCATGTCTTGATTTTGGTTTCTCTTTATTTACTTAAGGAGGACACTCACAGCTGCCCTGTTACTGTGTAGACAGAATAATGGTTTACATGGCGGTCCACATTATTTTATGAGTCAAAGTCTAATATTTGCACATCATTATAAACCATTTGCCAATAGTCCTCCTGGATGTCTGGTGAAATATTAAAGTCACATTTTGAAATGAATTCCTCTCTGTGTTTGCATTGTGTTTTCCTCCAGTTTCTCCACTTTTAATCTCTAGAACAGTGGGGGCCTCCCTATAAATTCCACACACTATTACATTAAGTTATCGATTTATTACTTTTTGATTAATGCCATTTATCTTACTTTAATGAGGCCCATGAGAGCTAGGCAGCACCCTTGGATGCCACTTACTTGGTCATTGGATGAGTTTCATGTTTGTCACCCTTTGTCCATTTCTCTTTTCTATTCAGTCGCGAATAAAAATTGTACTTGAACAGTAAATGACCTGGAGAGCCGTACAGTTGAGAGCCATACAATCATCATGTAAATGTCACCTAATAAGTGTTTAAATATTCTAGAAAATGAGGTCACAACAATAAGGAGGAAATTGAAAATCTCAGCATCATTAAAGCCGAAGGGGGCACACGCTGAAACCAGGCAATAAAACAAGTTAACCTTTTAAGACTACGGGAGGGAAAAATGACGTTAAGCAGCTTGAAACTGAATAGGGACCTGCACTCCTTAAGTAACGGTCACCTATAAAAATCATTTCATAGTAAAGCTGAAGGCCCAAGATGATACATACTTATTAGGCATGTCTAAAATAACATTTATACATTTAATATGAAGATGTACAAATGGTTGGCGCCTCATTCAGTGATAACTCCTGGCATTGGCCACAGTGACCCTGAACTGGATAACATGGGCTCAATGGATGGATGTGTAGAAGGGGATACACTGGAGACTAAAATTGGCTGGAAATTTATTAAATAGGTAAAAAGTTGTTTTTTTTTTTTAATTTTAGGAAAACATGCTGTGCCATTATATCTTGTTGACAGCGTGCTTCTAGATCAATTATCAAAAGTAATCAAAGAGCATGGCAGACACGAGGACACAGCTGCAGACAAACCCACACAAGAATCAAACCTATTAAATCCAAAATTAGTTTGAGCCCTGCAGGATTTTATTGATTGCTAATGAGTTTTTTTTTTTTTTTGGCATATAATAACTAAACCACTTCTGCAATATTCAGAGCCTATTTATTTAACTAATCAAAAATGTGAAGTTTAAAAATCAACCTCTTTTACAATATTAGCTTTACTAAACATGCCAAATCTAATCACCTACGTTCATCTGTGAAGCTAATGAAATGCCAACTCCCCGCCCTTCTTTTCTGTTACTTTTAAAAATAAGGCAGCCATGACTCATCTTAATGCAAAATGTGTCTCATAGAAAGGCATACGAGAGGCAAATTACAGGCCCCCAGGGAGCCATGCTTCTAGTTTTTAATTTTCAGTATTGTAGTATTTTGAAATACTGCCCGCCACTTTTGCTGGATTAATCAACTGGCCACAAGACACAGGTGTCAACCAGGTAAGTAACTAACCAAGTAGTTAATCAATCTTCACACAACGCACAGGAAAACAAAGAACAAAATAAAACAACCCATTATTCAATGTTGGCATTGACCAAGTGTTGTTCACTGAAGGAATAATCACTCAAAATTCATTAAAATCCTATACATTCATTTACAGGTCCGCCAATGTGACCGGTCGCAGTGGTTAGTGCTGCTGGATACAAAGCCCTGGGTGTAAATCTCACATCCTGTCACTGTCTGTATCAGGGCCGTTTGAAGGAATTTGGGGGCCCCAAGCAAAATGGACATGGAGGCCCCCCGCACGCACACACGCAAAGGAACCACAGCATAGCCATACAGTTTAAATTCACTCACACTTTATATAAATAAAAAAGGTTTACAGTGCAAATACTGCTGTTGCATATAAAGTGCATAAAATTTGAGCATTTTCAACAATTGAACATTTGCAAAAAACACCACTGTACAAATAAACAATCATTAATAGAAGGTAAATTGACAGTTAATTAATCTTTAGTCTTTAGCTATGCATTTACTGAATGAGCACTGTGCAGCTGTTCGTCCGACTGTACTGTATTTTATTTTATTTTTCTAAACTGTTTTAATTATTCTTATTTCTTTTTATTATTTTAATTTCTTCTATGTAAAGCACTTTGAATTGCCATTGTGTATGAAATGTGCTATATAAATAAACTTTTTACTGTTAACAAACAATGAAATTATAATTAAATGTTTACTAATTATTAGTAGTGCTGTGAGTCGACTACCAATGCTTAAAAACATCCCAAGCTAATGTTTGATGCACAGAATTTATTGTGTGGTTTTCCTAAATAGATTATCACAGTGGAATAGTTAGTAGAGCATGCTATGCCACTTTCATCAAAACCTATTACAAAGCTATAGCAATGTCATGTCATTTATGTATGATACATAAACATATTTCTGCTAGCCTACCTGCTGCAAAATTGCACCATTTGTACAAGACAAGTAGAGCTATTTTATGTGTGTAATTTATCACTTACCACTGTCTTGTTTTTTCTTATCCTCCTCTTCCTTTCTCTTCTTTCTTTTTTGGCTTCCTGAAGCATAATTCCACTTCATGACTGCCGAGGAAGTTTTGTATTTTGCCGGCAGCAGAGATCGCGTGGTTGGCTGGCTGCTGTCAGCGAGGGGGGCCCCTTGAGGGGATCCCGATAACAGTGTCATTGCACTTTACTGCATTCACTATCAATGGGGCGCTCACACAGTTTGTCGCTGCATTTTATTCTTAACCAGTCGTTGTCTTGGGGCCCCAGGCCAGCTCGGGGCCCCAAGCAATTGCTTGGTTTGCCTGCCTTGTCGCGACGGGCCTGGTCTGTATGGAGTCTGAATGCTTCCTTTCGGTTTACTCCGGTTTTCCTTCTACATCCAAAAAATATGAAGGTTTGTTGAATTGGTTACTCTAAATGTGTCTGGTACGAGTGAATGTGGGTCTAAGGGTGAGTGAGCATCATGATGGACTGATAGCTCATCCAGGGTTAATTCTTGCCATGGGTCTGGGGTGTTGCAGGTTTCCTTTTAACCCTGAATTGTATTAAATAGGTTTATGTTCTGGTCAGCAGGTGCCAGAGCCTATACTAGCTGCATTGGTCAAAATGCTGGAACTTGCCCTGGATGGGTAGCCTGTCCAATGGACAAGCCTTAATCATTAAATAAGAGTTACAAAACCCCATGTAGACAGTGAGAAAGACAACATTAGAAATCAAGTCCCTGGCGATGTGTGTCATCAGTGCATCATTGTGCCACCCATCAAAACATTATCTTTCTGTCAGTTTGTAAATCTGATAAAGCCAATTTAGGATTACGACAGTTTCGAGCACAAGCTGGAAAAGAATTGTGGATGTGTATGCCAGTGCTTTACGGGGCACACTCATATATACACCCACATTTGCTCATACTGAACCAGTTTAATGTCACCAGTGAAACAAACCTGCACCTTTCTGAGGTGTGGGAAGAAAACTGGTGAGTGTAGTGAAAAAGCCACCTAAATATACAAGCACCACACAGAGAGTCTTCAGGCCAGATTTGGAGCCCAACTGATTAATTAAAAATAATTAAGCACAAGACAACTAAATAACTGTTTAATCAATTTCTGGATTCACCTGTCAAGTAATTACAGACCCAGGCACCCAATGAACAAACAAATAAATTAATGAACAAATGAATGAATCGATCAATTCAGCGTTCATTCAGTGAATGAGACAGTAATGCCTCCGATTTTTAGTTTTAATGGTGTAGAAGGATATTTATAGGCACATTCATTGTTCCGCACATACCAGGGCGAATGATTCCTGGGACATCCCGATTCTTATTTTGATTGAAAAGCTGACTTGGGATTAGGAATCGATATCTTGAAATATTTACAGAATACCAGATGGTGGTCTAGAAGTCAAGACATTGTTTTAAGAGTTGCAGGCACACTTTTAACAAATAAAACTACCAGGTTTGTCTTTTTACAATCCAACTATGTTTTGTAGCTTCACTTTGCAGTTCCTTGGTGGCAGCAGCATCAAAGAAGCACTACTAATAACTTGTGAGCAAAGTTGTTTATTCATTTCCTGAACCTTGTTTTTCTAATGCAGAGCCTCAGGGGTCAGGATCTGGCTTAACAGTACTTGAAATCAAAGGAGAGAATAACACTGGAAGGGACACCCGTCTATCACAGGACATACAGTAATTAGATCCTCACTGGCCTAATGTAGAGTAGCTGATCTACTTAACATTCACATGTTTCAGATCTTGGAGGAAAACCAAGAGAATGTGTAGACTGAACACAGACAATGACTAACCTGGGATTTAAAGCCAGCACTTTGGAGATTTGAGGCAGTAGTGTTAACTACTCTTCAAAAGGACAAGGTGGTTTAGAGTTTACTAGTAAATATGTAACCTTAGTGTGCCTCCTCTTCTAACAATAGAACCACCTCACATTTTTTTCAGTGCTATAAGAGTCATGGCTATGCCAAGTGGCATTTGAATCCTTTTGTTTTCGCCAATGGCCCATGAAAGCATTAAGAAACTAACAGAATGTTAGGTTATATACTGTAGCATGAAGTGTAGAGTCGAAGTCCAAAAAGGACACAGCAGCCCTGGAAAGAGTTCAGAGAAGAGCGACTAGGCCGATTCCAGGGCTACAGGGGATGAATTATGAGGAAAGATTAAAAAAGATGAGCCTTATTAATTTGAGCAAAAGGAGGATTAAGAGGAGGCCTGACTGAAGTGTTTATTAGTCCAGTGGATGACAATGGTTACTTTAAAATGAGTTCATCAAAAACAAGAAGACACAGTTAGAATATTGTTAGGGGGTAAATTTCACACAAACATTATGTAGTTTTTCTTTTCACAGAGAACCACAGACACATGGAATAAGTTAGCAATTCGTGTGGTAGAGAGTAGGACTTTAGGAATCTTCAAAACTCGACTTGATGTTATTTTGGAAGACATAAGTGGACAGGGCTGGTGAACTTTGTTGGGCTGAATGGGTTGGTTTTGTCTTGTGATCTAATGTTTGATTGAACTCAGCATCCTGATAACGCACTCCCACTATTCTAACCCCAAAAAACAAAGGGAGCTTAGTACAGCAATCATGAAATAAAAATAAAAATTGTCTGGGGACACAGCAAATACTGTTGTAATAAACATAAATACAATGTATAATAATCAGAACGATTATTATGAATATTATATTTTTCTGTTTAAATATTACTGTACATTTTTAAATAAAGAACAACACATTTCAGGGCGGTGCTGCTGCTGGGCAGAAAACTGGTTCAGTATTTAATAGCATTATTTCAGCAAAAAAGCAAAACAAAATAATTAAATCAGCTGGGCACTTAAATAACAAATGGTCTTTTAGGGAAGTAGCTTATTTGCCATTAAAAATGATGACATTTCTTCCATTGAGTTTTAACATCACAGTCACAGAGCATCTTTTCCTGGTAATCATTTTTTCCAAATTGGGAACAGCATATAGTAAACATTTGTTATTTACCTGAGTAGCCATTCAAAATTTGATGCCAGGCATACTGGGTTTTCTTGACTTTCCCTGTGTAAAAGGGCATCAAATATGCTGCCCATTGGCAGGTATGTTCTGCCCTTACTTATAACTCATGTTACGGTTCCACACAAAGTGTGCCAAGTGTCTGATGTAGTGACAAAGCTGTTGGTCCAGAATGTCCCATCTTCCAAATTCTCCTTTCCTTGCATCAAATTGAAGCAGGCGGTGTAATTTGTATTCCAGACAGCGAAAACATTGCAATGCAATTGCATGTAAGCTGATAGTCTTCAGATTAGCCTATATTTTTTATTTGTAATTACAAGTATTGAAAGAATGTGAGTGATTATAGGAGAGAGAGAGAGAGAGAGAGACGGCACTAAGCACTTTGAGCTACTTTTTGTATGAAAATGTGCTATGTAAATAAATGTTGTTGTTGTTGTTGTTGGCAATTCATATTTGGGTAGCAGCCTGCAACAATGTTAATTAATAATGGCGGCTAGACTGGATTTTTCAAAGTGAAAAGAATATGAAAATGTGGTCAAGTACTTTCCAGAAGAGAGACAACGATTCACACCTAGGTTAAAAACGCTCTATGGCATTACTTGTGGCGATAAAAGGACGTTTTTCTTGTAAAATCCAAAAAAAAAAAAAGAAGAGAAAAATATAATCAATTATGTTTTCTGAATAGAATTTCAGAGTAACAACAAAGTGGGTATTTGAAGTGCAGAAATGTAGGAAAACTCAAAGGAGGACAGGAGCATGACATGCACACTAATGAAATAGTTAAAAATTTAAAAACACAATGCCAATTGGCATTGGCCATGGCACTTCTAGTGCTAGAGTGCCAGCGTTTAACCTGTAAACAATTGAAATCACTGATTTGTAAAGTCACCAACTCTGTAGAGATGTTTAGGAAGTAAAGGAGCAGCTCCTGCACACTGCAGACTGATATAGAGCCATGGGCTTCGGCTGCCATTCCATTCCTAGTTGGGTATGGTTGAGATGGCTTTTCTCTTAATGAATATAATTATGAATTTTTAGCTTTCTTTTTACCATTACCATTAGGGTTTTTGCTCTGTATTTTTACACGTCTTGATGTTTATCATTTCTTTATGCTGATTCTTTATCATTTCATAGTTGATCTGATCCCTCATTGATGTAATTATAAAAAGGGGTGCTATATAATAATCCATATAAATTAGGCTTTAGCAGTTTCTCATTGAAGTTGACCCCATGCTTATTGCAGCTGCCTCACCAATCTCCTAGTCCTTTTTTTAAATCCTTCACTTGAGTTACAGTCTGTGTGGTGTGGCATTGACTTTTCTTAGGATTCTTTGGTTTCCCTCCCACTTCTCAAAGAAATAAACAGGTATGTGTTGGGTTAACTGGAATATCTAAATTGGCCCATTTTGGGTTTATCTGATGGACTGGAACCCCTGCCAGGGTTTGTTCATGCCTTGTGCCTGATCTTCTTTTGGTAGACAGTGATGTATGTGACCCCAAATTTAAAAAATCCTGGTACAGGAAATGAATGAGTAGAAATGTCTATTGCACTTTTCCTAGTTTAATTAGTCTGTAAAGCTGACTAGGGACGTCAACACTTTTTCGTGCTCCTTTACATTTTTTCTTAGGTTTTTATTTTACCAGACTTCACTGAATGTCAAAAATGTACTAATTTGCCTAATGACCTCAGCTAAACTTCAGAAGAGAGTGTGTTTTTCTTTTTCTTTAGTTTACATTTAAGAACTGCATGGTATAAAAATATCCCTTTCATTAACTGTCAACTTATATTTGCAATACAAATTACCTCAGTGGAAGAAAAAGCACTTGTAACCCAGACAGCTTTGCATTGTGTAAGGCTGGGGCCCTTGGCACGTGCCACTTGGAGCTCTGCAGTGATTTTGGCTTATGAAGCAAGCAGGTCATTTATAGCAGCAGTCTGATGGGGCAGCTCCTGGTCTCCTGTAGAAGTGGTGTATACTAGAGAGCCACTAGTGCTTCTTTATGAAGTTATGTATTAACTTTGTGAGATGCCGATTATTGATAAGCCCACAGAGTCTGAGGTGACATCGTGAAGGGCAGGAAAAGGTCAAAGATGGTTGGCTATATGCACTTTTGTTTGTTGGCCTCTTCTTTACTTTTTGCCATACGGTATGTTATGTAAGCAAAAATAAAAAGGCAAAATGATTTTGTGCCAGTTTGAACCAATAGTCACATTGATTCAACTAAACATTGATAAGGACAAAAACAAGTAGACAATTGATCCTGTAGGAGTTTGTCATTACTGCTCAGTGACACAATATTACCGGCACTAATTAAAGCACGTCTCAGCGTTAAGGGAAATGTGCTATAATGTGACACTTTAATAGTCGTCCTCTCACATTTTGTTCGGTTAGGTTAGAGACAGTTTTATTATCCTAAGGGGGACATTTCTTTGTCTTCTTTCATTCATGAACTCCTTTAAGTTAGATGACACCAGCTGGCAGCTTTTGCTCTTCCAATTATTTTTTACCCTTATATTTGTTTTCTGTGGGGTTTGCACTAGCTGGCAGAATAACATGGGCACCAACAAGAAGGCACAGGATTAAGTAAAAAATGATAGCCACCAAAGAAAATTGAAAGACTCAGACACAACACAACATGTTGTACGGAGTCAGACCTGGCACTGATTGCCCTAAATCTTTTTTCTAACACAAGGGGCTAAAATATGTAGTCAGTGAAGATCCAGGAGTTCTTGAATCTTTGGAGGGTGCATGCAACATTCGACCCTCTCAGCTTTCCTGATAACATACTCAAATCAGCTTTTGCCCTAAGTGGTGGCAGATCCAAACCTGATGGTTATAAAAAAGTTAAGGATTGATATGATGATGGAGGCATAAAACGGATAAAGGTGTCTTTTTTGATTACAAAAAAAATGAATTGCCTTAAATTGCTCTTCCATCACCAGAGGCTTCTAGAACCACACGCTCAATAAAGATGTTGGTGCATTGGTTTACACCATCACATGTTCCTTCTTTGACCACAATCTCATTTATTTCAGCTGCAGGTTTGATATTTAGTAGAGCTTCTCTTACAATGATCATCATTACAAACTAAAAAGCTGTATTATATTTGATATCAGAAGCAAAATAATATAATTAATTGAGTACAATGGCAGGGGAGGGGTATGGAATTAGAGTGCAATTACAAAATAGTATTGCCTGGAGGATTATGACAAGAATACATTAGAGTTAGATTGCAGTGTATTGTTTAAAAAGCGTTTTTATACAAAAGTGATTAAACTGAAAGACTAATCGCATAATCCTGAAACTAAATATAGAATTAGGAGGAAATTGTAGTGCTGTTTCAGCCAGGTAATTACCACACAGAACATGTTTGCCTGAAGCTGACAAAAAACCTGCAAAAAAATGAGAGCACCAAAGTCTCCCGACATGAAAATTAAGAGAAACTATTGGACTGTCATGAGAATCCAGCCGGCCTAGGGATCAGAGACAGGCAGAGCAGTGGAACCTCAGTATATAACAAGACGGAGTGTAAAGGGGCCAGCAGCGGAACCTCAGTATATAACAAGACGGAGTGTAAAGGGGCCAGCCTTTCCCTTGTTTTCTATGCTGTCTTCTGGCATGATGTTACACAGTTATGGGTTAAATGAAGGTGAAGTTCTAAAGTAGAAGAGATAACCTCTAATTGAACAGAAAGACAGGAGAGATCCTTAATCAATAAGACTAGGAGAGTGGACACAGCCAGGCCTTTGGAAATGCTGGGAGTGGTGTAGACTGTGCCCATGCATTTCTCTAAATAAAAATGTTCTTTCAACCCAGCTGAATTCTTTTTCCCAGTTGCCTAGGGTTGCACTACTGGAGACTAAGGGCTCGTTTAATCTTCATGCTCAGAACGCGTACACGCCCGCATCATGGCTGCCACGCATTTCTAGCGTTAATTTGATGCGTCCTCTGAGCAGGTCCTTAGAAATTACTATCTATATGTGACAGAAAGCTGCTTTGCAGATCCTACGAGATCGGTGTGCGTGCTTTGATGTTTGATGAATGGTTCGATGTGGTGAAGCAAAATGCCAACATACAAATACATTCATGGTGCTTTTATATTCAAGAGCCGCATATTCCTGATCGTAATGATATGATACATTTTAAAAGTCTCATGCACCGTCTTCTGTGCAGTCTTTATTTCTATGGCTTCCTCCGGTCCTGACAGCAGCGGCAAACAGCAATGGATCGCCATACTGAGCACATTAAATGTATGATATTCCAGCTCTCTGCACATTTAGAATCCTTAGATTACTACTTGATATCACTTTCATGATGAAATGCATTAAGGTATGTATGTTACATTTTACAGATAAATCAGTAATTTCGTTTAAATAATGAATGCTGTTAATAATTACACACATGGGGGTGACATGGTGGCAGAGCTGTAGCACTGCTGTCTCGCAGGGAGTCACGTCACTGATATTCCCTGCTTGGAGTTTACATGTTTTCCTGCTGGGTTTCCTCAATGTGCTCCGGTTCCTTCCAAAGATATGCAGATTTGGTTACACTAAAATGACGCTAGTGTATGTACTTGTTGAGTGAGTGCTTGTAGTCACCTTGCTATGGGCTGATGCCTCTTCCAGGGATTGTTTCTGCCTCGTGCCCAATGCTAGCTGAAATGGACACATCCCTGGATTGATGGATTTAATCATTAAACATCCTTTTCAGAGATAATGCGGTAAGGTGTCATTGGAATTTAATGGGTGTTTCAGGCAATTCACAACACAGCGAAGCCGAACATGTTCTCACCGTGATGATATCTCGCACTGCCATCTGGTGGATTCCTCCAGATGTATGTAAAGTACATACGCAAGTATAAATAGTACAACACTTGCGTAGCAGGAGCGTCCGCTGCAGCGATGCGTGTTGCGTGAAATATAAGGCCGGAGTTATACTTCATGCGACGTGACGCAAGCATTGGGCACGAGTGAGAAACAGTCCCTTGACGAGGCCTCAGCTCATCGCAAGGTGAATACAAGCACACACATACACTAGCGTCATTTTAGCGGCACCAAATCCCCAAATCTGCGTATCTTTGGAAGGAAACCGGAGCACAGTGTGGAATACAAGCAGGAAATACCAGCAACATAGCTCCCTGTGAGACAGCAGTGCTATCGCTCCGCCACCATGACACCCCCATGTCTGTAATTAACAGTAATTATTATTTCAACGAAATTATATATAAAATGTAACATACACACTTTAATGCATTTCATCATGAAAGTGATATCAAGTATACAGTGGTGTGAAAAACTATTTGCCCCCTTCCTGATTTCTTTTGCATGTTTGTCACACAAAATGTTTCTGATCATCAAACACATTTAACCATTAGTCAAATATAACACAAGTAAACACAAAATGCAGTTTTTAAATGATGGTTTTTATTATTTAGGGAGAAAAAATCCAAACCTACAAGGCCCTGTGTGAAAAAGTAATTGCCCCCTGAACCTAATAACTGGTTGGGCCACCCTTAGCAGCAATAACTGCAATCAAGTGTTTGCGATAACTTGCAATGAGTCTTTTACGGCGCTCTGGAGGAATTTTGGCCCACTCATCTTTGCAGTATTGTTGTAATTCAGCTTTATTTGAGGGTTTTCTAGCATGAACCGCCTTTTTAAGGTCATGCCATAGCATCTCAATTGGATTCAGGTCAGGACTTTGACTAGGCCACTCCAAAGTCTTTATTTTGTTTTTCTTCAGCCATTCAGAGGTGGATTTACTGGTGTGTTTTGGGTCATTGTCCTGTTGCAGCACCCAAGATCGCTTCAGCTTGAATTGACGAACAGATGGCCGGACATTCTCCTTCAGGATTTTTGGTAGACAGTAGAATTCATGGTTCCATCTATCACAGCAAGCCTTCCAGGTCCTGAAGCAGCAAAACAACCCCAGACCATCACACTACCACCACCATATTTTACTGTTGGTATGATGTTCTTTTTCTGAAATGCTGTGGTCCTTTTACGCCAGATGTTACGGGACATTTGCCTTCCAAAAAGTTCAACTTTTGTCTCATCAGTCCACAAGGTATTTTCCCAAAAGTCTTGGCAATCATTGAGATGTTTCTTAGCAAATTTGAGACGAGCCCTAATGTTCTTTTTGCTTAACAGTGGTTTGCGTCTTGGAAATCTGCCATGCAGGCCGTTTTTGCCCAGTCTCTTTCTTATGGTGGAGTCGTGAACACTGACCTTAATTGAGGCAAGTGAGACCTGCAGTTCTTTAGACGTTGTCCTGGGGTCTTTTGTGACCTCTCGGATGAGTCGTCTCTGCGCTCTTGGGGTAATTTTGGTCAGCTGGCCACTCCTGGGAAGGTTCACCACTGTTCCATGTTTTTGCCATTTGTGGATAATGGCTCTCACTGTGGTTCGCTGGAGTCCCAAAGCTTTAGAAATGGCTATATAACCTTTACCAGACTGATAGATCTCAATTACTGTTCTCATTTGTTCCTGAATTTCTTTGGATCTTGGCATGATGTCTAGCTT